>NW_027364389.1:172425-242209 GCF_046119375.1 Phyllobates terribilis
TCATGCTAAGAGGAGCAGGAAAAAGCAAAAAATTTCAGAATTGCACCTTGCAATGCGGAGAAATTACTGTTTGTGCATTTACAATATTCATTGATTTTTGCCATTGAAAAACATCATGTTATTCATATACCAGAAATGTTTGAAGCTACTGACTGAATGAAAGGAGCTGGCATCTCACTCTCTTTGAATCTTCTTTATCATGCTAAGAGGAGCAGGAAAAAGCAAAAAATTTCAGAATTGCACCTTGCAATGCGGAGAAATTACTGTTTGTGCATTTACAATATTCATTGATTTTTGCCATTGAAAAACATCATGTTATTCATATACCAGAAATGTTTGAAGCTGCTGACTGAATGAAAGGAGCTGGCATCTCACTCTCTTTGAATCTTCTTTATCATGCTTGGATTAGCAGGAAAAAGCAAAAAATTTCAGAATTGCACCTTGCAATGTGGAGATATTACTGTTTGTGCATTTACAATATTCATTGATTTTTGCCATTGAAAAACATGTTTTTCATATACCAGAAATGTTTGAAGCTACTGACTGAATGAAAGGAGCTGGCATCTCACTCTCTTTGAATCTTCTTTATCATGCTAGGATTAACAGGAAAAAGCAAAAAATTTCAGAATTGCACCTTGCAATGTGGAGATATTACTGTTTGTGCATTTACAATATTCATTGATTTTTGCCATTGAAAAACGTCCAGAAATGATTGAAGCTACTGACTGAATGAAAGCAGCTGGCATCTCACTCTGAATTTTCTTTATCATGCTAAGAGGAGCAGGAAAAAGCAAAAAATTTCAGAATTGCACCTTGCAATGCGGAGAAATTACTGTTTGTGCATTTACAATATTCATTGATTTTTGCCATTGAAAAACGTCCAGAAATGATTGAAGCTACTGACTGAATGAAAGGAGCTGGCATCTCACTCTCTTTGAATCGTCTTTATCATGCTAAGAGGAGCAGGAAAAAGCAAAAAATTTCAGAATTGCACCTTGCAATGCGGAGAAATTACTGTTTGTGCATTTACAATATTCATTGATTTTTGCCATTGAAAAACATCATGTTATTCATATACCAGAAATGTTTGAAGTTACTGACTGAATGAAAGGAGCTGGCATCTCACTCTCTTTGAATCTTCTTTATCATGCTAAGAGGAGCAGGAAAAAGCAAAAAATTTCAGAATTGCACCTTGCAATGCGGAGAAATTACTGTTTGTGCATTTACAATATTCATTGATTTTTGCCATTGAAAAACATCATGTTATTCATATACCAGAAATGTTTGAAGCTACTGACTGAATGAAAGGAGCTGGCATCTCACTCTCTTTGAATCTTCTTTATCATGCTTGGATTAGCAGGAAAAAGCAAAAAATTTCAGAATTGCACCTTGCAATGTGGAGATATTACTGTTTGTGCATTTACAATATTCATTGATTTTTGCCATTGAAAAACATGTTTTTCATATACCAGAAATGTTTGAAGCTACTGACTGAATGAAAGGAGCTGGCATCTCACTCTCTTTGAATCTTCTTTATCATGCTAGGATTAGCAGGAAAAACCAAAAAATTTCAGAATTGCACCTTGCAATGTGGAGATATTACTGTTTGTGCATTTACAATATTCATTGATTTTTGCCATTGAAAAACATGTTTTTCATATACCAGAAATGTTTGAAGCTACTGACTGAATGAAAGGAGCTGGCATCTCACTCTCTTTGAATCTTCTTTATCATGCTAGGATTAACAGGAAAAAGCAAAAAATTTCAGAATTGCACCTTGCAATGTGGAGATATTACTGTTTGTGCATTTACAATATTCATTGATTTTTGCCATTGAAAAACGTCCAGAAATGTTTGAAGCTACTGACTGAATGAAAGGAGCTGGCATCTCACTCTCTTTGAATCTTCTTTATCATGCTAGGATTAGCAGGAAAAAGCAAAAAATTTCAGAATTGCACCTTGCAATGTGGAGATATTGCTGTTTGTGCATTTACAATATTCATTGATTTTTGCCATTGAAAAACGTCCAGAAATGATTGAAGCTACTGACTGAATGAAAGCAGCTGGCATCTCACTCTGAATTTTCTTTATCATGCTAAGAGGAGCAGGAAAAAGCAAAAAATTTCAGAATTGCACCTTGCAATGCGGAGAAATTACTGTTTGTGCATTTACAATATTCATTGATTTTTGCCATTGAAAAACGTCCAGAAATGATTGAAGCTACTGACTGAATGAAAGGAGCTGGCATCTCACTCTCTTTGAATCGTCTTTATCATGCTAAGAGGAGCAGGAAAAAGCAAAAAATTTCAGAATTGCACCTTGCAATGCGGAGAAATTACTGTTTGTGCATTTACAATATTCATTGATTTTTGCCATTGAAAAACATCATGTTATTCATATACCAGAAATGTTTGAAGCTACTGACTGAATGAAAGGAGCTGGCATCTCACTCTCTTTGAATCTTCTTTATCATGCTAAGAGGAGCAGGAAAAAGCAAAAAATTTCAGAATTGCACCTTGCAATGCGGAGAAATTACTGTTTGTGCATTTACAATATTCATTGATTTTTGCCATTGAAAAACATCATGTTATTCATATACCAAAAATGTTTGAAGCTACTGACTGAATGAAAGGAGCTGGCATCTCACTCTCTTTGAATCTTCTTTATCATGCTAGGATTAGCAGGAAAAAGCAAAAAATTTCAGAATTGCACCTTGCAATGTGGAGATATTACTGTTTGTGCATTTACAATATTCATTGATTTTTGCCATTGAAAAACATGTTTTTCATATACCAGAAATGTTTGAAGCTACTGACTGAATGAAAGGAGCTGGCATCTCACTCTCTTTGAATCTTCTTTATCATGCTAGGATTAACAGGAAAAAGCAAAAAATTTCAGAATTGCACCTTGCAATGTGGAGATATTACTGTTTGTGCATTTACAATATTCATTGATTTTTGCCATTGAAAAACGTCCAGAAATGTTTGAAGCTACTGACTGAATGAAAGGAGCTGGCATCTCACTCTCTTTGAATCTTCTTTATCATGCTAGGATTAGCAGGAAAAAGCAAAAAATTTCAGAATTGCACCTTGCAATGTGGAGATATTGCAGTTTGTGCATTTACAATATTCATTGATTTTTGCCATTGAAAAACATGTTTTTCATATACAAGAAATGTTTGAAGCTACTGACTGAATGAAAGGAGCTGGCATCTCACTCTCTTTGAATCTTCTTTATCATGCTAGGATTAGCAGGAAAAAGCAAAAAATTTCAGAATTGCACCTTGCAATGTGGAGATATTACTGTTTGTGCATTTACAATATTCATTGATTTTTGCCATTGAAAAACGTCCAGAAATGTTTGAAGCTACTGACTGAATGAAAGGAGCTGGCATCTCACTCTCTTTGAATCTTCTTTATCATGCTAGGATTAGCACAAAAAAGCAAAAAATTTCAGAATTGCACCTTGCAATGTGGAGATATTACTGTTTGTGCATTTACAATATTCATTGATTTTTGCCATTGAAAAACATGTTTTTCATATACCAGAAATGTTTGAAGCTACTGACGGAATGAAAGGAGCTGGCATCTCACTCTCTTTGAATCTTCTTTATCATGCTAGGATTAGCAGGAAAAAGCAAAAAATTTCAGAATTGCACCTTGCAATGTGGAGATATTACTGTTTGTGCATTTACAATATTCATTGATTTTTGCCATTGAAAAACATGTTTTTCATATACCAGAAATGTTTGAAGCTACTGACGGAATGAAAGGAGCTGGCATCTCACTGTCTTTGAATCTTCTTTATCATGCTAGGATTAACAGGAAAAAGCAAAAAATTTCAGAATTGCACCTTGCAATGTGGAGATATTACTGTTTGTGCATTTACAATATTCATTGATTTTGCCATTGAAAAACGTCCAGAAATGTTTGAAGCTACTGACTGAATGAAAGGAGCTGGCATCTCACTCTCTTTAAATCTTCTTTATCATGCTAGGATTAGCAGGAAAAAGCAAAAAAATTTCAGAATTGCACCTTGCAATGTGGAGATATTACTGTTTGTGCATTTACAATATTCATTGATTTTTGCCATTGAAAAACATGTTTTTCATATACCAGAAATGTTTGAAGCTACTGACTGAATGAAAGGAGCTGGCATCTCACTCTCTTTGAATCTTCTTTATCATGCTAGGATAAGCAGGAAAAATCAAAAAATTTCAGAATTGCACCTTGCAATGTGGAGATATTACTGTTTGTGCATTTACAATATTCATTGATTTTTGCCATTGAAAAACATGTTTTTCATATACCAGAAATGTTTGAAGCTACTGACTTGAATGAAAGGAGCTGGCATCTCACTCTCTTTGAATCTTCTTTATCATGCTAGGATTAACAGGAAAAAGCAAAAAATTTCAGAATTGCACCTTGCAATGTGGAGATATTACTGTTTGTGCATTTACAATATTCATTGATTTTTGCCATTGAAAAACGTCCAGAAATGTTTGAAGCTACTGACTGAATGAAAGGAGCTGGTATCTCACTCTCTTTGAATCTTCTTTATCATGCTAGGATTAGCAGGAAAAAGCAAAAAATTTCAGAATTACACCTTGCAATGCGGAGAAATTACTGTTTGTGCATTTACAATATTCATTGATTTTTGCCATTGAAAAACATCATGTTATTCATATACCAGAAATGTTTGAAGCTACTGACTGAATGAAAGGAGCTGGCATCTCACTCTCTTTGAATCTTCTTTATCATGCTAAGAGGAGCAGGAAAAAGCAAAAAATTTCAGAATTGCACCTTGCAATGCGGAGAAATTACTGTTTGTGCATTTACAATATTCATTGATTTTTGCCATTGAAAAACATCATGTTATTCATATACCAGAAATGTTTGAAGCTACTGACTGAATGAAAGGAGCTGGCATCTCACTCTCTTTGAATCTTCTTTATCATGCTTGGATTAGCAGGAAAAAGCAAAAAATTTCAGAATTGCACCTTGCAATGTGGAGATATTACTGTTTGTGCATTTACAATATTCATTGATTTTTGCCATTGAAAAACATGTTTTTCATATACCAGAAATGTTTGAAGCTACTGACTGAATGAAAGGAGCTGGCATCTCACTCTCTTTGAATCTTCTTTATCATGCTAGGATTAGCAGGAAAAAGCAAAAAATTTCAGAATTGCACCTTGCAATGTGGAGATATTACTGTTTGTGCATTTACAATATTCATTGATTTTTGCCATTGAAAAACATGTTTTTCATATACCAGAAATGTTTGAAGCTACTGACTGAATGAAAGGAGCTGGCATCTCACTCTCTTTGAATCTTCTTTATCATGCTAGGATTAACAGGAAAAAGCAAAAAATTTCAGAATTGCACCTTGCAATGTGGAGATATTACTGTTTGTGCATTTACAATATTCATTGATTTTTGCCATTGAAAAACGTCCAGAAATGTTTGAAGCTACTGACTGAATGAAAGGAGCTGGCATCTCACTCTCTTTGAATCTTCTTTATCATGCTAGGATTAGCAGGAAAAAGCAAAAAATTTCAGAATTGCACCTTGCAATGTGGAGATATTGCAGTTTGTGCATTTACAATATTCATTGATTTTTGCCATTGAAAAACATGTTTTTCATATACAAGAAATGTTTGAAGCTACTGACTGAATGAAAGGAGCTGGCATCTCACTCTCTTTGAATCTTCTTTATCATGCTAGGATTAGCAGGAAAAAGCAAAAAATTTCAGAATTGCACCTTGCAATGTGGAGATATTACTGTTTGTGCATTTACAATATTCATTGATTTTTGCCATTGAAAAACGTCCAGAAATGTTTGAAGCTACTGACTGAATGAAAGGAGCTGGCATCTCACTCTCTTTGAATCTTCTTTATCATGCTAGGATTAGCACAAAAAAGCAAAAAATTTCAGAATTGCACCTTGCAATGTGGAGATATTACTGTTTGTGCATTTACAATATTCATTGATTTTTGCCATTGAAAAACATGTTTTTCATATACCAGAAATGTTTGAAGCTACTGACGGAATGAAAGGAGCTGGCATCTCACTCTCTTTGAATCTTCTTTATCATGCTAGGATTAGCAGGAAAAAGCAAAAAATTTCAGAATTGCACCTTGCAATGTGGAGATATTACTGTTTGTGCATTTACAATATTCATTGATTTTTGCCATTGAAAAACATGTTTTTCATATACCAGAAATGTTTGAAGCTACTGACGGAATGAAAGGAGCTGGCATCTCACTGTCTTTGAATCTTCTTTATCATGCTAGGATTAACAGGAAAAAGCAAAAAATTTCAGAATTGCACCTTGCAATGTGGAGATATTACTGTTTGTGCATTTACAATATTCATTGATTTTGCCATTGAAAAACGTCCAGAAATGTTTGAAGCTACTGACTGAATGAAAGGAGCTGGCATCTCACTCTCTTTAAATCTTCTTTATCATGCTAGGATTAGCAGGAAAAAGCAAAAAAATTTCAGAATTGCACCTTGCAATGTGGAGATATTACTGTTTGTGCATTTACAATATTCATTGATTTTTGCCATTGAAAAACATGTTTTTCATATACCAGAAATGTTTGAAGCTACTGACTGAATGAAAGGAGCTGGCATCTCACTCTCTTTGAATCTTCTTTATCATGCTAGGATAAGCAGGAAAAATCAAAAAATTTCAGAATTGCACCTTGCAATGTGGAGATATTACTGTTTGTGCATTTACAATATTCATTGATTTTTGCCATTGAAAAACATGTTTTTCATATACCAGAAATGTTTGAAGCTACTGACTTGAATGAAAGGAGCTGGCATCTCACTCTCTTTGAATCTTCTTTATCATGCTAGGATTAACAGGAAAAAGCAAAAAATTTCAGAATTGCACCTTGCAATGTGGAGATATTACTGTTTGTGCATTTACAATATTCATTGATTTTTGCCATTGAAAAACGTCCAGAAATGTTTGAAGCTACTGACTGAATGAAAGGAGCTGGTATCTCACTCTCTTTGAATCTTCTTTATCATGCTAGGATTAGCAGGAAAAAGCAAAAAATTTCAGAATTGCACCTTGCAATGTGGAGATATTACTGTTTGTGCATTTACAATATTCATTGATTTTTGCCATTGAAAAACATGTTTTTCATATACAAGAAATGTTTGAAGCTACTGACTGAATGAAAGGAGCTGGCATCTCACTCTCTTTGAATCTTCTTTATCATGCTAGGATTAGCAGGAAAAAGCAAAAAATTTCAGAATTGCACCTTGCAATGTGGAGATATTACTGTTTGTGCATTTACAATATTCATTGATTTTTGCCATTGAAAAACGTCCAGAAATGTTTGAAGCTACTGACTGAATGAAATTAGCTGGCATCTCACTCTCTTTGAATCTTCTTTATCATGCTAGGATTAGCAGGAAAAAGCAAAAAATTTCAGAATTGCACCTTGCAATGTGGAGATATTACTGTTTGTGCATTTACAATATTCATTGATTTTGCCATTGAAAAACGTCCAGAAATGTTTGAAGCTACTGACTGAATGAAAGGAGCTGGCATCTCACTCTCTTTGAATCGTCTTTATCATGCTAAGAGGAGCAGGAAAAAGCAAAAAATTTCAGAATTGCACCTTGCAATGCGGAGAAATTACTGTTTGTGCATTTACAATATTCATTGATTTTTGCCATTGAAAAACATCATGTTATTCATATACCAGAAATGTTTGAAGTTACTGACTGAATGAAAGGAGCTGGCATCTCACTCTCTTTGAATCTTCTTTATCATGCTAAGAGGAGCAGGAAAAAGCAAAAAATTTCAGAATTGCACCTTGCAATGCGGAGAAATTACTGTTTGTGCATTTACAATATTCATTGATTTTTGCCATTGAAAAACATCATGTTATTCATATACCAGAAATGTTTGAAGCTACTGACTGAATGAAAGGAGCTGGCATCTCACTCTCTTTGAATCTTCTTTATCATGCTTGGATTAGCAGGAAAAAGCAAAAAATTTCAGAATTGCACCTTGCAATGTGGAGATATTACTGTTTGTGCATTTACAATATTCATTGATTTTTGCCATTGAAAAACATGTTTTTCATATACCAGAAATGTTTGAAGCTACTGACTGAATGAAAGGAGCTGGCATCTCACTCTCTTTGAATCTTCTTTATCATGCTAGGATTAGCAGGAAAAACCAAAAAATTTCAGAATTGCACCTTGCAATGTGGAGATATTACTGTTTGTGCATTTACAATATTCATTGATTTTTGCCATTGAAAAACATGTTTTTCATATACCAGAAATGTTTGAAGCTACTGACTGAATGAAAGGAGCTGGCATCTCACTCTCTTTGAATCTTCTTTATCATGCTAGGATTAACAGGAAAAAGCAAAAAATTTCAGAATTGCACCTTGCAATGTGGAGATATTACTGTTTGTGCATTTACAATATTCATTGATTTTTGCCATTGAAAAACGTCCAGAAATGTTTGAAGCTACTGACTGAATGAAAGGAGCTGGCATCTCACTCTCTTTGAATCTTCTTTATCATGCTAGGATTAGCAGGAAAAAGCAAAAAATTTCAGAATTGCACCTTGCAATGTGGAGATATTGCTGTTTGTGCATTTACAATATTCATTGATTTTTGCCATTGAAAAACGTCCAGAAATGATTGAAGCTACTGACTGAATGAAAGCAGCTGGCATCTCACTCTGAATTTTCTTTATCATGCTAAGAGGAGCAGGAAAAAGCAAAAAATTTCAGAATTGCACCTTGCAATGCGGAGAAATTACTGTTTGTGCATTTACAATATTCATTGATTTTTGCCATTGAAAAACGTCCAGAAATGATTGAAGCTACTGACTGAATGAAAGGAGCTGGCATCTCACTCTCTTTGAATCGTCTTTATCATGCTAAGAGGAGCAGGAAAAAGCAAAAAATTTCAGAATTGCACCTTGCAATGCGGAGAAATTACTGTTTGTGCATTTACAATATTCATTGATTTTTGCCATTGAAAAACATCATGTTATTCATATACCAGAAATGTTTGAAGCTACTGACTGAATGAAAGGAGCTGGCATCTCACTCTCTTTGAATCTTCTTTATCATGCTAAGAGGAGCAGGAAAAAGCAAAAAATTTCAGAATTGCACCTTGCAATGCGGAGAAATTACTGTTTGTGCATTTACAATATTCATTGATTTTTGCCATTGAAAAACATCATGTTATTCATATACCAGAAATGTTTGAAGCTACTGACTGAATGAAAGGAGCTGGCATCTCACTCTCTTTGAATCTTCTTTATCATGCTTGGATTAGCAGGAAAAAGCAAAAAATTTCAGAATTGCACCTTGCAATGTGGAGATATTACTGTTTGTGCATTTACAATATTCATTGATTTTTGCCATTGAAAAACATGTTTTTCATATACCAGAAATGTTTGAAGCTACTGACTGAATGAAAGGAGCTGGCATCTCACTCTCTTTGAATCTTCTTTATCATGCTAGGATTAGCAGGAAAAAGCAAAAAATTTCAGAATTGCACCTTGCAATGTGGAGATATTACTGTTTGTGCATTTACAATATTCATTGATTTTTGCCATTGAAAAACATGTTTTTCATATACCAGAAATGTTTGAAGCTACTGACTGAATGAAAGGAGCTGGCATCTCACTCTCTTTGAATCTTCTTTATCATGCTAGGATTAACAGGAAAAAGCAAAAAATTTCAGAATTGCACCTTGCAATGTGGAGATATTACTGTTTGTGCATTTACAATATTCATTGATTTTTGCCATTGAAAAACGTCCAGAAATGTTTGAAGCTACTGACTGAATGAAAGGAGCTGGCATCTCACTCTCTTTGAATCTTCTTTATCATGCTAGGATTAGCAGGAAAAAGCAAAAAATTTCAGAATTGCACCTTGCAATGTGGAGATATTGCAGTTTGTGCATTTACAATATTCATTGATTTTTGCCATTGAAAAACATGTTTTTCATATACAAGAAATGTTTGAAGCTACTGACTGAATGAAAGGAGCTGGCATCTCACTCTCTTTGAATCTTCTTTATCATGCTAGGATTAGCAGGAAAAAGCAAAAAATTTCAGAATTGCACCTTGCAATGTGGAGATATTACTGTTTGTGCATTTACAATATTCATTGATTTTTGCCATTGAAAAACGTCCAGAAATGTTTGAAGCTACTGACTGAATGAAAGGAGCTGGCATCTCACTCTCTTTGAATCTTCTTTATCATGCTAGGATTAGCACAAAAAAGCAAAAAATTTCAGAATTGCACCTTGCAATGTGGAGATATTACTGTTTGTGCATTTACAATATTCATTGATTTTTGCCATTGAAAAACATGTTTTTCATATACCAGAAATGTTTGAAGCTACTGACGGAATGAAAGGAGCTGGCATCTCACTCTCTTTGAATCTTCTTTATCATGCTAGGATTAGCAGGAAAAAGCAAAAAATTTCAGAATTGCACCTTGCAATGTGGAGATATTACTGTTTGTGCATTTACAATATTCATTGATTTTTGCCATTGAAAAACATGTTTTTCATATACCAGAAATGTTTGAAGCTACTGACGGAATGAAAGGAGCTGGCATCTCACTGTCTTTGAATCTTCTTTATCATGCTAGGATTAACAGGAAAAAGCAAAAAATTTCAGAATTGCACCTTGCAATGTGGAGATATTACTGTTTGTGCATTTACAATATTCATTGATTTTGCCATTGAAAAACGTCCAGAAATGTTTGAAGCTACTGACTGAATGAAAGGAGCTGGCATCTCACTCTCTTTAAATCTTCTTTATCATGCTAGGATTAGCAGGAAAAAGCAAAAAAATTTCAGAATTGCACCTTGCAATGTGGAGATATTACTGTTTGTGCATTTACAATATTCATTGATTTTTGCCATTGAAAAACATGTTTTTCATATACCAGAAATGTTTGAAGCTACTGACTGAATGAAAGGAGCTGGCATCTCACTCTCTTTGAATCTTCTTTATCATGCTAGGATAAGCAGGAAAAATCAAAAAATTTCAGAATTGCACCTTGCAATGTGGAGATATTACTGTTTGTGCATTTACAATATTCATTGATTTTTGCCATTGAAAAACATGTTTTTCATATACCAGAAATGTTTGAAGCTACTGACTTGAATGAAAGGAGCTGGCATCTCACTCTCTTTGAATCTTCTTTATCATGCTAGGATTAACAGGAAAAAGCAAAAAATTTCAGAATTGCACCTTGCAATGTGGAGATATTACTGTTTGTGCATTTACAATATTCATTGATTTTTGCCATTGAAAAACGTCCAGAAATGTTTGAAGCTACTGACTGAATGAAAGGAGCTGGTATCTCACTCTCTTTGAATCTTCTTTATCATGCTAGGATTAGCAGGAAAAAGCAAAAAATTTCAGAATTGCACCTTGCAATGCGGAGAAATTACTGTTTGTGCATTTACAATATTCATTGATTTTTGCCATTGAAAAACATCATGTTATTCATATACCAGAAATGTTTGAAGCTACTGACTGAATGAAAGGAGCTGGCATCTCACTCTCTTTGAATCTTCTTTATCATGCTAAGAGGAGCAGGAAAAAGCAAAAAATTTCAGAATTGCACCTTGCAATGCGGAGAAATTACTGTTTGTGCATTTACAATATTCATTGATTTTTGCCATTGAAAAACATCATGTTATTCATATACCAGAAATGTTTGAAGCTACTGACTGAATGAAAGGAGCTGGCATCTCACTCTCTTTGAATCTTCTTTATCATGCTTGGATTAGCAGGAAAAAGCAAAAAATTTCAGAATTGCACCTTGCAATGTGGAGATATTACTGTTTGTGCATTTACAATATTCATTGATTTTTGCCATTGAAAAACATGTTTTTCATATACCAGAAATGTTTGAAGCTACTGACTGAATGAAAGGAGCTGGCATCTCACTCTCTTTGAATCTTCTTTATCATGCTAGGATTAGCAGGAAAAAGCAAAAAATTTCAGAATTGCACCTTGCAATGTGGAGATATTACTGTTTGTGCATTTACAATATTCATTGATTTTTGCCATTGAAAAACATGTTTTTCATATACCAGAAATGTTTGAAGCTACTGACTGAATGAAAGGAGCTGGCATCTCACTCTCTTTGAATCTTCTTTATCATGCTAGGATTAACAGGAAAAAGCAAAAAATTTCAGAATTGCACCTTGCAATGTGGAGATATTACTGTTCGTGCATTTACAATATTCATTGATTTTTGCCATTGAAAAACGTCCAGAAATGTTTGAAGCTACTGACTGAATGAAAGGAGCTGGCATCTCACTCTCTTTGAATCTTCTTTATCATGCTAGGATTAGCAGGAAAAAGCAAAAAATTTCAGAATTGCACCTTGCAATGTGGAGATATTGCAGTTTGTGCATTTACAATATTCAATGATTTTTGCCATTGAAAAACATGTTTTTCATATACAAGAAATGTTTGAAGCTACTGACTGAATGAAAGGAGCTGGCATCTCACTCTCTTTGAATCTTCTTTATCATGCTAGGATTAGCAGGAAAAAGCAAAAAATTTCAGAATTGCACCTTGCAATGTGGAGATATTACTGTTTGTGCATTTACAATATTCATTGATTTTTGCCATTGAAAAACGTCCAGAAATGTTTGAAGCTACTGACTGAATGAAAGGAGCTGGCATCTCACTCTCTTTGAATCTTCTTTATCATGCTAGGATTAGCACAAAAAAGCAAAAAATTTCAGAATTGCACCTTGCAATGTGGAGATATTACTGTTTGTGCATTTACAATATTCATTGATTTTTGCCATTGAAAAACATGTTTTTCATATACCAGAAATGTTTGAAGCTACTGACGGAATGAAAGGAGCTGGCATCTCACTCTCTTTGAATCTTCTTTATCATGCTAGGATTAGCAGGAAAAAGCAAAAAATTTCAGAATTGCACCTTGCAATGTGGAGATATTACTGTTTGTGCATTTACAATATTCATTGATTTTTGCCATTGAAAAACATGTTTTTCATATACCAGAAATGTTTGAAGCTACTGACGGAATGAAAGGAGCTGGCATCTCACTGTCTTTGAATCTTCTTTATCATGCTAGGATTAACAGGAAAAAGCAAAAAATTTCAGAATTGCACCTTGCAATGTGGAGATATTACTGTTTGTGCATTTACAATATTCATTGATTTTGCCATTGAAAAACGTCCAGAAATGTTTGAAGCTACTGACTGAATGAAAGGAGCTGGCATCTCACTCTCTTTAAATCTTCTTTATCATGCTAGGATTAGCAGGAAAAAGCAAAAAAATTTCAGAATTGCACCTTGCAATGTGGAGATATTACTGTTTGTGCATTTACAATATTCATTGATTTTTGCCATTGAAAAACATGTTTTTCATATACCAGAAATGTTTGAAGCTACTGACTGAATGAAAGGAGCTGGCATCTCACTCTCTTTGAATCTTCTTTATCATGCTAGGATAAGCAGGAAAAATCAAAAATTTTCAGAATTGCACCTTGCAATGTGGAGATATTACTGTTTGTGCATTTACAATATTCATTGATTTTTGCCATTGAAAAACATGTTTTTCATATACCAGAAATGTTTGAAGCTACTGACTTGAATGAAAGGAGCTGGCATCTCACTCTCTTTGAATCTTCTTTATCATGCTAGGATTAACAGGAAAAAGCAAAAAATTTCAGAATTGCACCTTGCAATGTGGAGATATTACTGTTTGTGCATTTACAATATTCATTGATTTTTGCCATTGAAAAACGTCCAGAAATGTTTGAAGCTACTGACTGAATGAAAGGAGCTGGTATCTCACTCTCTTTGAATCTTCTTTATCATGCTAGGATTAGCAGGAAAAAGCAAAAAATTTCAGAATTGCACCTTGCAATGTGGAGATATTACTGTTTGTGCATTTACAATATTCATTGATTTTTGCCATTGAAAAACATGTTTTTCATATACAAGAAATGTTTGAAGCTACTGACTGAATGAAAGGAGCTGGCATCTCACTCTCTTTGAATCTTCTTTATCATGCTAGGATTAGCAGGAAAAAGCAAAAAATTTCAGAATTGCACCTTGCAATGTGGAGATATTACTGTTTGTGCATTTACAATATTCATTGATTTTTGCCATTGAAAAACGTCCAGAAATGTTTGAAGCTACTGACTGAATGAAATTAGCTGGCATCTCACTCTCTTTGAATCTTCTTTATCATGCTAGGATTAGCAGGAAAAAGCAAAAAATTTCAGAATTGCACCTTGCAATGTGGAGATATTACTGTTTGTGCATTTACAATATTCATTGATTTTGCCATTGAAAAACGTCCAGAAATGTTTGAAGCTACTGACTGAATGAAAGGAGCTGGCATCTCACTCTCTTTGAATCTTCTTTATCATGCTAGGATTAGCAGGAAAAAGCAAAAAATTTCAGAATTGCACCTTGCAATGTGGAGATATTACTGTTTGTGCATTTACAATATTCATTGATTTTTGCCATTGAAAAACATGTTTTTCATATACCAGAAATGTTTGAAGCTACTGACGGAATGAAAGGAGCTGGCATCTCACTCTCTTTGAATCTTCTTTATCATGCTAGGATTAGCAGGAAAAAGCAAAAAATTTCAGAATTGCACCTTGCAATGTGGAGATATTACTGTTTGTGCATTTACAATATTCATTGATTTTTGCCATTGAAAAACATGATTTTCATATACCAGAAATG
The DNA here is from genome assembly GCF_046119375.1 of Phyllobates terribilis. Taxonomy (NCBI): domain Eukaryota; kingdom Metazoa; phylum Chordata; class Amphibia; order Anura; family Dendrobatidae; genus Phyllobates; species Phyllobates terribilis. The sequence goes on from NW_027364389.1 coordinate 187,195, forward strand.
TTTGAAGCTACTGACTGAATGAAAGGAGCTGGCATCTCACTGTCTTTGAATCTTCTTTATCATGCTAGGATTAACAGGAAAAAGCAAAAAATTTCAGAATTGCACCTTGCAATGTGGAGATATTACTGTTTGTGCATTTACAATATTCATTGATTTTGCCATTGAAAAACGTCCAGAAATGTTTGAAGCTACTGACTGAATGAAAGGAGCTGGCATCTCACTCTCTTTGAATCTTCTTTATCATGCTAGGATAAGCAGGAAAAAGCAAAAAATTTCAGAATTGCACCTTGCAATGTGGAGATATTACTGTTTGTGCATTTACAATATTCATTGATTTTTGCCATTGAAAAACATGTTTTTCATATACCAGAAATGTTTGAAGCTACTGACTTGAATGAAAGGAGCTGGCATCTCACTCTCTTTGAATCTTCTTTATCATGCTAGGATTAACAGGAAAAAGCAAAAAATTTCAGAATTGCACCTTGCAATGTGGAGATATTACTGTTTGTGCATTTACAATATTCATTGATTTTTGCCATTGAAAAACGTCCAGAAATGTTTGAAGCTACTGACTGAATGAAAGGAGCTGGTATCTCACTCTCTTTGAATCTTCTTTATCATGCTAGGATTAGCAGGAAAAAGCAAAAAATTTCAGAATTGCACCTTGCAATGTGGAGATATTACTGTTTATGCATTTACAATATTCATTGATTTTTGCCATTGAAAAACATGTTTTTCATATACAAGAAATGTTTGAAGCTACTGACTGAATGAAAGGAGCTGGCATCTCACTCTCTTTGAATCTTCTTTATCATGCTAGGATTAGCAGGAAAAAGCAAAAAATTTCAGAATTGCACCTTGCAATGTGGAGATATTACTGTTTGTGCATTTACAATATTCATTGATTTTTGCCATTGAAAAACGTCCAGAAATGTTTGAAGCTACTGACTGAATGAAATTAGCTGGCATCTCACTCTCTTTGAATCTTCTTTATCATGCTAGGATTAGCAGGAAAAAGCAAAAAATTTCAGAATTGCACCTTGCAATGTGGAGATATTACTGTTTGTGCATTTACAATATTCATTGATTTTTGCCATTGAAAAACATGTTTTTCATATACCAGAAATGTTTGAAGCTACTGACTGAATGAAAGGAGCTGGTATCTCACTCTCTTTGAATCTTCTTTATCATGCTAGGATTAACAGGAAAAAGCAAAAAATTTCACAATTGCACCTTGCAATGTGGAGATATTACTGTTTGTGCATTTACAATATTCATTGATTTTTGCCATTGAAAAACGTCCAGAAATGTTTGAAGCTACTGACTGAATGAAAGGAGCTGGCATCTCACTCTCTTTGAATCTTCTTTATCATGCTAGGATTAACAGGAAAAAGCTAAAAATTTCAGAATTGCACCTTGCAATGTGGAGATATTACTGTTTGTGCATTTACAATATTCATTGATTTTTGCCATTGAAAAACATGTTTTTCATATACCAGAAATGTTTGAAGCTACTGACTGAATGAAAGGAGCTGGCATCTCACTCTCTTTGAATCTTCTTTATCATGCTAGGATTAGCAGGAAAAAGCAAAAAATTTCAGAATTGCACCTTGCAATGTGGAGATATTACTGTTTGTGCATTTACAATATTCATTGATTTTTGCCATTGAAAAACATGTTTTTCATATACCAGAAATGTTTGAAGCTACTGACTGAATGAAAGGAGCTGGCATCTCACTCTCTTTGAATCTTCTTTATCATGCTAGGATTAGCAGGAAAAAGCAAAAAATTTCAGAATTGCACCTTGCAATGTGGAGATATTACTGTTTGTGCATTTACAATATTCATTGATTTTTGCCATTGAAAAACATGTTTTTCATATACCAGAAATGTTTGAAGCTACTGACTGAATGAAAGGAGCTGGCATCTCACTCTCTTTGAATCTTCTTTATCATGCTAGGATTAGCAGGAAAAAGCAAAAAATTTCAGAATTGCACCTTGCAATGTGGAGATATTACTGTTTGTGCATTTACAATATTCATTGATTTTTGCCATTGAAAAACATGTTTTTCATATACCAGAAATGTTTGAAGCTACTGACTGAATGAAAGGAGCTGGCATCTCACTCTCTTTGAATCTTCTTTATCATGCTAGGATTAACAGGAAAAAACAAAAAATTTCAGAATTGCACCTTGCAATGTGGAGATATTACTGTTTGTGCATTTACAATATTCATTGATTTTTGCCATTGAAAAACATGTTTTTCATATACCAGAAATGTTTGAAGCTACTGACTGAATGAAAGGAGCTGGCATCTCACTCTCTTTGAATCTTCTTTATCATGCTAGGATTAACAGGAAAAAGCAAAAAATTTCAGAATTGCACCTTGCAATGTGGAGATATTACTGTTTGTGCATTTACAATATTCATTGATTTTTGCCATTGAAAAACGTCCAGAAATGTTTGAAGCTACTGACTGAATGAAAGGAGCTGGCATCTCACTCTCTTTGAATCTTCTTTATCATGCTAGGATTAGCAGGAAAAAGCAAAAAATTTCAGAATTGCACCTTGCAATGTGGAGATATTACTGTTTGTGCATTTACAATATTCATTGATTTTTGCCATTGAAAAACGTCCAGAAATGTTTGAAGCTACTGACTGAATGAAAGGAACTGGCATCTCACTCTCTTTGAATCTTCTTTATCATGCTAGGATTAGCAGGAAAAAGCAAAAAATTTCAGAATTGCACCTTGCAATGTGGAGATATTACTGTTTGTGCATTTACAATATTCATTGATTTTTGCCATTGAAAAACATGTTTTTCATATACCAGAAATGTTTGAAGCTACTGACTGAATGAAAGGAGCTGGCATCTCACTCTCTTTGAATCTTCTTTATCATGCTAGGATTAGCAGGAAAAAGCAAAAAATTTCAGAATTGCACCTTGCAATGTGGAGATATTACTGTTTGTGCATTTACAATATTCATTGATTTTTGCCATTGAAAAACATGTTTTTCATATACCAGAAATGTTTGAAGCTACTGACTGAATGAAAGGAGCTGGCATCTCACTCTCTTTAAATCTTCTTTATCATGCTAGGATTAACAGGAAAAGCAAAAAATTTCAGAATTGCACCTTGCAATGTGGAGATATTACTGTTTGTGCATTTACAATATTCATTGATTTTTGCCATTGAAAAACGTCCAGAAATGTTTGAAGCTACTGACTGAATGAAAGGAGCTGGCATCTCACTCTCTTTGAATCTTCTTTATCATGCTAGGATTAGCAGGAAAAAGCAAAAAATTTCAAAATTGCACCTTGCAATGCGGAGAAATTACTGTTTGTGCATTTACAATATTCATTGATTTTTGCCATTGAAAAACATCAATCATTTCTGGTATATGAATAACATGATATTTTTCAATGGCAAAAATCAATGAATTTTGTAAATGCACAAACAGTAATTTCTCCGCATTGCAAGGCGCAATTCTGAAATTTTTTGCTTTTTCCTGCTCCTCTTAGCATGATAAAGAAGATTCAAAGAGAGTGAGATGCCAGCTCCTTTCATTCAGTCAGTAGCTTCAATCATTTCTGGACATTTTTCAATGGCAAAAATCAATGAATATTGTAAATGCACAAACAGTAATTTCTCCGCATTGCAAGGTGCAATTCTGAAATTTTTTGCTTTTTCCTGCTCCTCTTAGCATGATAAAGAAGATTCAAAGAGAGTGAGATGCCAGCTCCTTTCATTCAGTCAGTAGCTTCAATCATTTCTGGACGTTTTTCAATGTCAAAAATCAATGAATATTGTAAATGCACAAACAGTAATTTCTCCGCATTGCAAGGTGCAATTCTGAAATTTTTTGCTTTTTCCTGCTCCTCTTAGCATGATAAAGAAGATTCAAAGAGAGTGAGATGCCAGCTCCTTTCATTCAGTCAGTACCTTCAATCATTTCTGGACGTTTTTCAATGGCAAAAATCAATGAATATTGTAAATGCACAAACAGTAATTTCTCCGCATTGCAAGGTGCAATTCTGAAATTTTTTGCTTTTTCCTGCTCCTCTTAGCATGATAAAGAAGATTCAAAGAGAGTGAGATGCCAGCTCCTTTCATTCAGTCAGTAGCTTCAATCATTTCTGGACGCTTTTCAATGGCAAAATTCAATGAATATTGTAAATGCACAAACTGTAATTTCTCCGCATTGCAAGGTGCAATTCTGAAATTTTTTGCTTTTTCCTGCTCCTCTTAGCATGATAAAGAAGATTCAAAGAGAGTGAGATGCCAGCTCCTTTCATTCAGTCAGTAGCTTCAATCATTTCTGGTATATGAATAACATGATGTTTTTCAATAGCAAAAATCAATGAATATTGTAAATGCACAAACAGTAATTTCTCCGCATTGCAAGGTGCAATTCTGAAATTTTTTGCTTTTTCCTGCTCCTCTTAGCATGATAAAGAAGATTCAAAGAGAGTGAGATGCCAGCTCCTTTCATTCAGTCAGTAGCTTCAATCATTTCTGGACGTTTTTCAATGGCAAAAATCAATGAATATTGTAAATGCACAAACAGTAATTTCTCCGCATTGCAAGGTGCAATTCTGAAATTTTTTGCTTTTTCCTGCTCCTCTTAGCATGATAAAGAAGATTCAAAGAGAGTGAGATGCCAGCTCCTTTCATTCAGTCAGTAGCTTCAATCATTTCTGGACGTTTTTCAATGGCAAAAATCAATGAATATTGTAAATGCACAAACTATAATTTCTCCGCATTGCAAGGTGCAATTCTGAAATTTTTTGCTTTTTCCTGCTCCTCTTAGCATGATAAAGAAGATTCAAAGAGAGTGAGATGCCAGCTCCTTTCATTCAGTCAGTAGCTTCAATCATTTCTGGTATATGAATAACATGATGTTTTTCAATAGCAAAAATCAATGAATATTGTAAATGCACAAACAGTAATTTCTCCGCATTGCAAGGTGCAATTCTGAAATTTTTTGCTTTTTCCTGCTCCTCTTAGCATGATAAAGAAGATTCAAAGAGAGTGAGATGCCAGCTCCTTTCATTCAGTCAGTAGCTTCAATCATTTCTGGACGTTTTTCAATGGCAAAAATCAATGAATATTGTAAATGCACAAACAGTAATTTCTCCGCATTGCAAGGTGCAATTCTGAAATTTTTTGCTTTTTCCTGCTCCTCTTAGCATGATAAACAAGATTCAAAGAGAGTGAGATGCCAGCTCCTTTCATTCAGTCAGTAGCTTCAATCATTTCTGGACGTTTTTCAATGGCAAAAATCATTGAATATTGTAAATGCACAAACAGTAATTTCTCCGCATTGCAAGGTGCAATTCTGAAATTTTTTGCTTTTTCCTGCTCCTCTTAGCATGATAAAGAAGATTCAAAGAGAGTGAGATGCCAGCTCCTTTCATTCAGTCAGTAGCTTCAAACATTTCTGGTATATGAATAACATGATGTTTTTCAATGGCAAAAATCAATGAATATTGTAAATGCACAAACAGTAATTTCTCCGCATTGCAAGGTGCAATTCTGAAATTTTTTGCTTTTTCCTGCTCCTCTTAGCATGATAAAGAAGATTCAAAGAGAGTGAGATGCCAGCTCCTTTCGTTCAGTCAGTAGCTTCAATCATTTCTGGACGTTTTTCAATGGCAAAAATCATTGAATATTATAAATGCACAAACAGTAATTTCTCCGCATTGCAAGGTGCAATTCTGAAATTTTTTACTTTTTCCTGCTCCTCTTAGCATGATAAAGAAGATTCAAAGAGAGTGAGATGCCAGCTCCTTTCATTCAGTCAGTAGCTTCAATCATTTCTGGTATATGAATAACATGATGTTTTTCAATGGCAAAAATCAATGAATATTGTAAATGCACAAACAGTAATTTCTCCGCATTGCAAGGTGCAATTCTGAAATTTTTTGCTTTTTCCTGCTCCTCTTAGCATGATAAAGAAGATTCAAAGAGAGTGAGATGCCAGCTCCTTTCATTCAGTCAGTAGCTTCAATCATTTCTGGACGTTTTTCAATGGCAAAAATCAATGAATATTGTAAATGCACAAACAGTAATTTCTCCGCATTGCAAGGTGCAATTCTGAAATTTTTTGCTTTTTCCTGCTCCTCTTAGCATGATAAAGAAGATTCAAAGAGAGTGAGATGCCAGCTCCTTTCATTCAGTCAGTAGCTTCAATCATTTCTGGACGTTTTTCAATGGCAAAAATCATTGAATATTGTAAATGCACAAACAGTAATTTCTCCGCATTGCAAGGTGCAATTCTGAATTTTTTTACTTTTTCCTGCTCCTCTTAGCATGATAAAGAAGATTTCAAAGAGAGTGAGATGCCAGCTCCTTTCATTCAGTCAGTAGCTTCAATCATTTCTGGTATATGAATAACATGATGTTTTTCAATCGCAAAAATCAATGAATATTGTAAATGCACAAACAGTAATTTCTCCGCATTGCAAGGTGCAATTCTGAAATGTTTTGCTTTTTCCTGCTCCTCTTAGCATGATAAAGAAGATTCAAAGAGAGTGAGATGCCAGCTCCTTTCATTCAGTCAGTAGCTTCAATCATTTCTGGACGTTTTTCAATGGCAAAAATCAATGAATATTGTAAATGCACAAACAGTAATTTCTCCGCATTGCAAGGTGCAATTCTGAAATTTTTTGCTTTTTCCTGCTCCTCTTAGCATGACAAAGAAGATTCAAAGAGAGTGAGATGCCAGATCCTTTCCTTCAGTCAGTAGCTTCAATCATTTCTGGTATATGAATAACATGATGTTTTTCAATCGAAAAAATCAATGAATTTTGTAAATGCACAAACAGTAATTTCTCCGCATTGCAAGGCGCAATTCTGAAATTTTTTGCTTTTTCCTGCTCCTCTTAGCATGATAAAGAAGATTCAAAGAGAGTGAGATGCCAGCTCCTTTCATTCAGTCAGTAGCTTCAATCATTTCTGGACATTTTTCAATGGCAAAAATCAATGAATATTGTAAATGCACAAACAGTAATTTCTCCGCATTGCAAGGTGCAATTCTGAAATTTTTTGCTTTTTCCTGCTCCTCTTAGCATGATAAAGAAGATTCAAAGAGAGTGAGATGCCAGCTCCTTTCATTCAGTCAGTAGCTTCAATCATTTCTGGACGTTTTTCAATGGCAAAAATCAATGAATATTGTAAATGCACAAACAGTAATTTCTCCGCATTGCAAGGTGCAATTCTGAAATTTTTTGCTTTTTCCTGCTCCTCTTAGCATGATAAAGAAGATTCAAAGAGAGTGAGATGCCAGCTCCTTTCATTCAGTCAGTAGCTTCAATCATTTCTGGACGTTTTTCAATGGCAAAAATCAATGAATATTGTAAATGCACAAACTGCAATTTCTCCGCATTGCAAGGTGCAATTCTGAAATTTTTTGCTTTTTCCTGCTCCTCTTAGCATGATAAAGAAGATTCAAAGAGAGTGAGATGCCAGCTCCTTTCATTCAGTCAGTAGCTTCAATCATTTCTGGTATATGAATAACATGATGTTTTTCAATGGCAAAAATCAATGAATATTGTAAATGCACAAACAGTAATTTCTCCGCATTGCAAGGTGCAATTCTGAAATTTTTTGCTTTTTCCTGCTCCTCTTAGCATGATAAAGAAGATTCAAAGAGAGTGAGATGCCAGCTCCTTTCATTCAGTCAGTAGCTTCAATCATTTCTGGACGTTTTTCAATGGCAAAAATCATTGAATATTGTAAATGCACAAACAGTAATTTCTCCGCATTGCAAGGTGCAATTCTGAAATTTTTTACTTTTTCCTGCTCCTCTTAGCATGATAAAGAAGATTCAAAGAGAGTGAGATGCCAGCTCCTTTCATTCAGTCAGTAGCTTCAATCATTTCTGGTATATGAATAACATGATGTTTTTCAATCGCAAAAATCAATGAATATTGTAAATGCACAAACAGTAATTTCTCCGCATTGCAAGGTGCAATTCTGAAATGTTTTGCTTTTTCCTGCTCCTCTTAGCATGATAAAGAAGATTCAAAGAGAGTGAGATGCCAGCTCCTTTCATTCAGTCAGTAGCTTCAATCATTTCTGGACGTTTTTCAATGGCAAAAATCAATGAATATTGTAAATGCACAAACAGTAATTTCTCCGCATTGCAAGGTGCAATTCTGAAATTTTTTGCTTTTTCCTGCTCCTCTTAGCATGACAAAGAAGATTCAAAGAGAGTGAGATGCCAGATCCTTTCCTTCAGTCAGTAGCTTCAATCATTTCTGGTATATGAATAACATGATGTTTTTCAATGGCAAAAATCAATGAATTTTGTAAATGCACAAACAGTAATTTCTCCGCATTGCAAGGCGCAATTCTGAAATTTTTTGCTTTTTCCTGCTCCTCTTAGCATGATAAAGAAGATTCAAAGAGAGTGAGATGCCAGCTCCTTTCATTCAGTCAGTAGCTTCAATCATTTCTGGACATTTTTCAATGGCAAAAATCAATGAATCTTGTAAATGCACAAACAGTAATTTCTCCGCATTGCAAGGTGCAATTCTGAAATTTTTTGCTTTTTCCTGCTCCTCTTAGCATGATAAAGAAGATTCAAAGAGAGTGAGATGCCAGCTCCTTTCATTCAGTCAGTAGCTTCAATCATTTCTGGACGTTTTTCAATGGCAAAAATCAATGAATATTGTAAATGCACAAACAGTAATTTCTCCGCATTGCAAGGTGCAATTCTGAAATTTTTTGCTTTTTCCTGCTCCTCTTAGCATGATAAAGAAGATTCAAAGAGAGTGAGATGCCAGCTCCTTTCATTCAGTCAGTAGCTTCAATCATTTCTGGACGTTTTTCAATGGCAAAAATCATTGAATATTGTAAATGCACAAACAGTAATTTCTCCGCATTGCAAGGTGCAATTCTGAAATTTTTTACTTTTTCCTGCTCCTCTTAGCATGATAAAGAAGATTCAAAGAGAGTGAGATGCCAGCTCCTTTCATTCAGTCAGTAGCTTCAATCATTTCTGGTATATGAATAACATGATGTTTTTCAATCGCAAAAATCAATGAATATTGTAAATGCACAAACAGTAATTTCTCCGCATTGCAAGGTGCAATTCTGAAATGTTTTGCTTTTTCCTGCTCCTCTTAGCATGATAAAGAAGATTCAAAGAGAGTGAGATGCCAGCTCCTTTCATTCAGTCAGTAGCTTCAATCATTTCTGGACGTTTTTCAATGGCAAAAATCAATGAATATTGTAAATGCACAAACAGTAATTTCTCCGCATTGCAAGGTGCAATTCTGAAATTTTTTGCTTTTTCCTGCTCCTCTTAGCATGACAAAGAAGATTCAAAGAGAGTGAGATGCCAGATCCTTTCCTTCAGTCAGTAGCTTCAATCATTTCTGGTATATGAATAACATGATGTTTTTCAATGGCAAAAATCAATGAATTTTGTAAATGCACAAACAGTAATTTCTCCGCATTGCAAGGCGCAATTCTGAAATTTTTTGCTTTTTCCTGCTCCTCTTAGCATGATAAAGAAGATTCAAAGAGAGTGAGATGCCAGCTCCTTTCATTCAGTCAGTAGCTTCAATCATTTCTGGACATTTTTCAATGGCAAAAATCAATGAATATTGTAAATGCACATACAGTAATTTCTCCGCATTGCAAGGTGCAATTCTGAAATTTTTTGCTTTTTCCTGCTCCTCTTAGCATGATAAAGAAGATTCAAAGAGAGTGAGATGCCAGCTCCTTTCATTCAGTCAGTAGCTTCAATCATTTCTGGACGTTTTTCAATGGCAAAAATCAATGAATATTGTAAATGCACAAACAGTAATTTCTCCGCATTGCAAGGTGCAATTCTGAAATTTTTTGCTTTTTCCTGCTCCTCTTAGCATGATAAAGAAGATTCAAAGAGAGTGAGATGCCAGCTCCTTTCATTCAGTCAGTAGCTTCAATCATTTCTGGACGTTTTTCAATGGCAAAAATCAATGAATATTGTAAATGCACAAACTGCAATTTCTCCGCATTGCAAGGTGCAATTCTGAAATTTTTTGCTTTTTCCTGCTCCTCTTAGCATGATAAAGAAGATTCAAAGAGAGTGAGATGCCAGCTCCTTTCATTCAGTCAGTAGCTTCAATCATTTCTGGTATATGAATAACATGATGTTTTTCAATGGCAAAAATCAATGAATATTGTAAATGCACAAACAGTAATTTCTCCGCATTGCAAGGTGCAATTCTGAAATTTTTTGCTTTTTCCTGCTCCTCTTAGCATGATAAAGAAGATTCAAAGAGAGTGAGATGCCAGCTCCTTTCATTCAGTCAGTAGCTTCAATCATTTCTGGACGTTTTTCAATGGCAAAAATCAATGAATATTGTAAATGCACAAACTGCAATTTCTCCGCATTGCAAGGTGCAATTCTGAAATTTTTTGCTTTTTCCTGCTCCTCTTAGCATGATAAAGAAGATTCAAAGAGAGTGAGATGCCAGCTCCTTTCATTCAGTCAGTAGCTTCAATCATTTCTGGTATATGAATAACATGATGTTTTTCAATAGCAAAAATCAATGAATATTGTAAATGCACAAACAGTAATTTCTCCGCATTGCAAGGTGCAATTCTGAAATTTTTTGCTTTTTCCTGCTCCTCTTAGCATGATAAAGAAGATTCAAAGAGAGTGAGATGCCAGCTCCTTTCATTCAGTCAGTAGCTTCAATCATTTCTGGACGTTTTTCAATGGCAAAAATCAATGAATATTGTAAATGCACAAACAGTAATTTCTCCGCATTGCAAGGTGCAATTCTGAATTTTTTTGCTTTTTCCTGCTCCTCTTAGCATGATAAAGAAGATTCAAAGAGAGTGAGATGCCAGCTCCTTTCATTCAGTCAGTAGCTTCAATCATTTCTGGACGTTTTTCAATGGCAAAAATCAATGAATATTGTAAATGCACAAACAGTAATTTCTCCGCATTGCAAGGTGCAATTCTGAAATTTTTTGCTTTTTCCTGCTCCTCTTAGCATGATAAACAAGATTCAAAGAGAGTTAGATGCCAGCTCCTTTCATTCAGTCAGTAGCTTCAATCATTTCTGGACGTTTTTCAATGGCAAAAATCATTGAATATTGTAAATGCACAAACAGTAATTTCTCCGCATTGCAAGGTGCAATTCTGAAATTTTTTACTTTTTCCTGCTCCTCTTAGCATGATAAAGAAGATTCAAAGAGAATGAGATGCCAGCTCCTTTCATTCAGTCAGTAGCTTCAATCATTTCTGGTATATGAATAACATGATGTTTTTCAATCGCAAAAATCAATGAATATTGTAAATGCACAAACAGTAATTTCTCCGCATTGCAAGGAGCAATTCTGAAATTTTTTGCTTTTTCCTGCTCCTCTTAGCATGATAAAGAAGATTCAAAGAGAGTGAGATGCCAGCTCCTTTCATTCAGTCAGTAGCTTCAATCATTTCTGGTATATGAATAACATGATGTTTTTCAATAGCAAAAATCAATGAATATTGTAAATGCACAAACAGTAATTTCTCCGCATTGCAAGGTGCAATTCTGAAATTTTTTGCTTTTTCCTGCTCCTCTTAGCATGATAAAGAAGATTCAAAGAGAGTGAGATGCCAGCTCCTTTCATTCAGTCAGTAGCTTCAATCATTTCTGGACGTTTTTCAATGGCAAAAATCAATGAATATTGTAAATGCACAAACAGTAATTTCTCCGCATTGCAAGGTGCAATTCTGAAATTTTTTGCTTTTTCCTGCTCCTCTTAGCATGATAAAGAAGATTCAAATAGAGTGAGATGCCAGCTCCTTTCATTCAGTCAGTAGCTTCAATCATTTCTGGACGTTTTTCAATGGCAAAAATCAATGAATATTGTAAATGCACAAACAGTAATTTCTCCGCATTGCAAGGTGCAATTCTGAAATTTTTTGCTTTTTCCTGCTCCTCTTAGCATGATAAACAAGATTCAAAGAGAGTGAGATGCCAGCTCCTTTCATTCAGTCAGTAGCTTCAATCATTTCTGGACGTTTTTCAATGGCAAAAATCATTGAATATTGTAAATGCACAAACAGTAATTTCTCCGCATTGCAAGGTGCAATTCTGAAATTTTTTACTTTTTCCTGCTCCTCTTAGCATGATAAAGAAGATTCAAAGAGAATGAGATGCCAGCTCCTTTCATTCAGTCAGTAGCTTCAATCATTTCTGGTATATGAATAACATGATGTTTTTCAATCGCAAAAATCAATGAATATTGTAAATGCACAAACAGTAATTTCTCCGCATTGCAATGAGCAATTCTGAAATTTTTTGCTTTTTCCTGCTCCTCTTAGCATGATAAAGAAGATTCAAAGAGAGTGAGATGCCAGCTCCTTTCATTCAGTCAGTAGCTTCAATCATTTCTGGACGTTTTTCAATGGCAAAAATCAATGAATATTGTAAATGCACAAACAGTAATTTCTCCGCATTGCAAGGTGCAATTCTGAAATTTTTTGCTTTTTCCTGCTCCTCTTAGCATGATAAAGAAGATTCAAAGAGAGTGAGATGCCAGCTCCTTTCCTTCAGTCAGTAGCTTCAATCATTTCTGGTATATGAATAACATGATGTTTTTCAATGGCAAAAATCAATGAATTTTGTAAATGCTCAAACAGTAATTTCTCCGCATTGCAAGGCGCAATTCTGAAATTTTTTGCTTTTTCCTGCTCCTCTTAGCATGATAAAGAAGATTCAAAGAGAGTGAGATGCCAGCTCCTTTCATTCAGTCAGTAGCTTCAATCATTTCTGGACATTTTTCAATGGCAAAAATCAATGAATATTGTAAATGCACAAACAGTAATTTCTCCGCATTGCAAGGTGCAATTCTGAAATTTTTTGCTTTTTCCTGCTCCTCTTAGCATGATAAAGAAGATTCAAAGAGAGTGAGATGCCAGCTCCTTTCATTCAGTCAGTAGCTTCAATCATTTCTGGACGTTTTTCAATGGCAAAAATCAATGAATATTGTAAATGCACAAACAGTAATTTCTCCGCATTGCAAGGTGCAATTCTGAAATTTTTTGCTTTTTCCTGCTCCTCTTAGCATGATAAAGAAGATTCAAAGAGAGTGAGGTGCCAGCTCCTTTCATTCAGTCAGGAGCTTCAAACATTTCTGGTATATGAATAACATGTTTTTCAATGGCAAAAATCAATGAATATTGTAAATGCACAAACAGTAATTTCTCCGCATTGCAAGGTGCAATTCTGAAATTTTTTGCTTTTTCCTGCTCCTCTTAGCATGATAAAGAAGATTCAAAGAGAGTGAGATGCCAGCTCCTTTCATTCAGTCAGTAGCTTCAATCATTTCTGGACGTTTTTCAATGGCAAAAATCAATGAATATTGTAAATGCACAAACTGTAATTTCTCCGCATTGCAAGGTGCAATTCTGAAATTTTTTGCTTTTTCCTGCTCCTCTTAGCATGATAAAGAAGATTCAAAGAGAGTGAGATGCCAGCTCCTTTCATTCAGTCAGTAGCTTCAATCATTTCTGGACGTTTTTCAATGGCAAAAATCAACGAATATTGTAAATGCACAAACAGTAATTTCTCCGCATTGCAAGGTGCAATTCTGAAATTTTTTGCTTTTTCCTGCTCCTCTTAGCATGATAAAGAAGATTCAAAGAGAGTGAGATGCCAGCTCCTTTCATTCAGTCAGTAGCTTCAATCATTTCTGGACGTTTTTCAATGGCAAAAATCAATGAATATTGTAAATGCACAAACTGTAATTTCTCCGCATTGCAAGGTGCAATTCTGAAATTTTTTGCTTTTTCCTGCTCCTCTTAGCATGATAAAGAAGATTCAAAGAGAGTGAGATGCCAGCTCCATTCATTGAGTCAGTAGCTTCAATCATTTCTGGACGTTTTTCAATGGCAAAAATCAATGAATATTGTAAATGCACAAACAGTAATTTCTCCTCATTGCAAGGTGCAATTCTGAAATTTTTTGCTTTTTCCTGCTCCTCTTAGAATGATAAAGAAGATTCAAAGAGAGTGAGATGCCAGCTCCTTTCATTCAGTCAGTACCTTCAATCATTTCTGGACGTTTTTCAATGGCAAAAATCAATGAATATTGTAAATGCACAAACAGTAATTTCTCCGCATTGCAAGGTGCAATTCTGAAATTTTTTGCTTTTTCCTGCTCCTCTTAGCATGATAAAGAAGATTCAAAGAGAGTGAGATGCCAGTTCCTTTCATTCAGTCAGTAGCTTCAAACATTTCTGGTATATGAATAACATGATGTTTTTCAATGGCAAAAATCAATGAATATTGTAAATGCACAAACAGTAATTTCTCCGCATTGCAAGGTGCAAGTCTGAAATTTTTTGCTTTTTCCTGCTCCTCTTAGCATGATAAAGAAGATTCAAAGAGAGTGAGATGCCAGCTCCTTTCATTCAGTCAGTAGCTTCAAACATTTCTGGTATATGAATAACATGATGTTTTTCAATGGCAAAAATCAATGAATATTGTAAATGCACAAACAGTAATTTCTCCGCATTGCAAGGTGCAAGTCTGAAATTTTTTGCTTTTTCCTGCTCCTCTTAGCATGATAAAGAAGATTCAAAGAGAGTGAGATGCCAGCTACTTTCATTCAGTCAGTAGCTTCAATCATTTCTGGACGTTTTTCAATGGTAAAAATCAATGAATATTGTAAATGCACAAACAGTAATTTCTCCACATTGCAAGGTGCAATTCTGAAATTTTTTGCTTTATCCTGCTCCTCTTAGCATGATAAAGAAGATTCAAAGAGATTGAGATGCCAGCTCCTTTCATTCAGTCAGTAGCTTCAAACATTTCTGGTATATGAATAACATGATGTTTTTCAATGGCAAAAATCAATGAATATTGTAAATGCACAAACAGTAATTTCTCCGCATTGCAAGGTGCAATTCTGAAATTTTTTGCTTTTTCCTGCTCCTCTTAGCATGATAAAGAAGATTCAAAGAGAGTGAGATGCCAGCTCCTTTCATTCAGTCAGTAGCTTCAAACATTTCTGGTATATGAATAACATGATGTTTTTCAATGGCAAAAATCAATGAATATTGTAAATGCACAAACAGTAATTTCTCCGCATTGCAAGGTGCAAGTCTGAAATTTTTTGCTTTTTCCTGCTCCTCTTAGCATGATAAAGAAGATTCAAAGAGAGTGAGATGCCAGCTACTTTCATTCAGTCAGTAGCTTCAATCATTTCTGGACGTTTTTCAATGGTAAAAATCAATGAATATTGTAAATGCACAAACAGTAATTTCTCCACATTGCAAGGTGCAATTCTGAAATTTTTTGCTTTTTCCTGCTCCTCTTAGCATGATAAAGAAGATTCAAAGAGAGTGAGATGCCAGCTCCTTTCATTCAGTCAGTAGCTTCAAACATTTCTGGTATATGAATAACATGATGTTTTTCAATGGCAAAAATCAATGAATATTGTAAATGCACAAACAGTAATTTCTCCGCATTGCAAGGTGCAATTCTGAAATTTTTTGCTTTTTCCTGCTCCTCTTAGCATGATAAAGAAGATTCAAAGAGAGTGAGATGCCAGCTCCTTTCATTCAGTCAGTAGCTTCAATCATTTCTGGATGTTTTTCAATGGCAAAAATCAATGAATAATGTAAATGCACAAACTGTAATTTCTCCGCATTGCAAGGTGCAATTCTGAAATTTTTTGCTTTTTCCTGCTCCTCTTAGCATGATAAAGAAGATTCAAAGAGAGTGAGATGCCAGCTCCTTTCATTCAGTCAGTAGCTTCAAACATTTCTTGTATATGAATAACATGATGTTTTTCAATGGCAAAAATCAATGAATATTGTAAATGCACAAACAGTAATTTCTCCGCATTGCAAGGTGCAATTCTGAAATTTTTTGCTTTTTCCTGCTCCTCTTAGCATGATAAAGAAGATTCAAAGAGAGTGAGATGCCAGCTCCTTTCATTCAGTCAGTAGCTTCAAACATTTCTGGTATATGAATAACATGATGTTTTTCAATGGCAAAAATCAATGAATATTGTAAATGCACAAACAGTAATTTCTCCGCATTGCAAGGTGCAAGTCTGAAATTTTTTGCTTTTTCCTGCTCCTCTTAGCATGATAAAGAAAATTCAAAGAGAGTGAGATGCCAGCTACTTTCATTCAGTCAGTAGCTTCAATCATTTCTGGACGTTTTTCAATGGTAAAAATCAATGAATATTGTAAATGCACAAACAGTAATTTCTCCACATTGCAAGGTGCAATTCTGAAATTTTTTGCTTTTTCCTGCTCCTCTTAGCATGATAAAGAAGATTCAAAGAGAGTGAGATGCCAGCTCCTTTCATTCAGTCAGTAGCTTCAAACATTTCTGGTATATAAATAACATGATGTTTTTCAATGGCAAAAATCAATGAATATTGTAAATGCACAAACAGTAATTTCTCCGCATTGCAAGGTGCAATTCTGAAATTTTTTGCTTTTTCCTGTTCCTCTTAGCATGATAAAGAAGATTCAAAGAGAGTGAGATGCCAGCTCCTTTCATTCAGTCAGTAGCTTCAATCATTTCTGGACGTTTCTCAATGGCAAAAATCAATGAATATTGTAAATGCACAAACTGTAATTTCTCCGCATTGCAAGGTGCAATTCTGAAATTTTTTGCTTTTTCCTGCTCCTCTTAGCATGATAAAGAAGATTCAAAGAGAGTGAGATGCCAGCTCCTTTCATTCAGTTAGTAGCTTCAATCATTTCTGGACGTTTTTCAATGGCAAAAATTAATGAATATTGTAAATGCACAAACAGTAATTTCTCCGCATTGCAAGGTGCAATTCTGAAATTTTTTGCTTTTTCCTGCTCCTCTTAGCATGATAAAGAAGATTCAAAGAGAGTGAGATGCCAGCTCCTTTCATTCAGTCAGTACCTTCAATCATTTCTGGACGTTTTTCAATGGCAAAAATCAATGAATATTGTAAATGCACAAACAGTAATTTCTCCGCATTGCAAGGTGCAATTCTGAAATTTTTTGCTTTTTCCCGCTCCTCTTAGCATGATAAAGAAGATTCAAAGAGAGTGAGGTGCCAGCTCCTTTCATTCAGTCAGTAGCTTCAAACATTTCTGGTATATGAATTACATGTTTTTCAATGGCAAAAATCAATGAATATTGTAAATGCACAAACAGTAATTTCTCCGCATTGCAAGGTGCAATTCTGAAATTTTTTGCTTTTTCCTGCTCCTCTTAGCATGATAAAGAAGATTCAAAGAGAGTGAGATGCCAGCTCCTTTCATTCAGTCAGTAGCTTCAATCATTTCTGGACGTTTTTCAATGGCAAAAATCAATGAATATTGTAAATGCACAAACAGTAATTTCTCCGCATTGCAAGGTGCAATTCTGAAATTTTTTGCTTTTTCCTGCTCCTCTTAGCATGATAAAGAAGATTCAAAGAGAGTGAGATGCCAGCTCCTTTCATTCAGTCAGTAGCTTCAATCATTTCTGGACGTTTTTCAATGGCAAAAATCAATGAATATTGTAAATGCACAAAAAGTAATTTCTCCGCATTGCAAGGTGCAATTCTGAAATTTTTTGCTTTTTCCTGCTCCTCTTAGCATGATAAAGAAGATTCAAAGAGAGTGAGATGCCAGCTCCTTTCATTCAGTCAGTAGCTTCAAACATTTCTGGTATATGAATAACATGATGTTTTTCAATGGCAAAAATCAATGAATATTGTAAATGCACAAACAGTAATTTCTCCGCATTGCAAGGTGCAAGTCTGAAATTTTTTGCTTTTTCCTGCTCCTCTTAGCATGATAAAAAAGATTCAAAGAGAGTGAGATGGCAGCTACTTTCATTCAGTCAGTAGCTTCAATCATTTCTGGACGTTTTTCAATGGTAAAAATCAATGAATATTGTAAATGCACAAACAGTAATTTCTCCACATTGCAAGGTGCAATTCTGAAATTTTTTGCTTTTTCCTGCTCCTCTTAGCATGATAAAGAAGATTCAAAGAGAGTGAGATGCCAGGTCCTTTCATTCAGTCAGTAGCTTCAAACATTTCTGGTATATGAATAACATGATGTTTTTCAATGGCAAAAATCAATGAATATTGTAAATGCACAAACAGTAATTTCTCCGCATTGCAAGGTGCAATTCTGAAATTTCTTGGTTTTTCCTGCTCCTCTTAGCATGATAAAGAAGATTCAAAGAGAGTGAGATGCCAGCTCCTTTCATTCAGTCAGTAGCTTCAATCATTTCTGGTATATGAATAACATGATGTTTTTCAATGGCAAAAATCAATGAATATTGTAAATGCACAAACAGTAATTTCTCCGCATTGCAAGGTGCAATTCTGAAATTTTTTGCTTTTTCCTGCTCCTCTTAGCATGATAAAGAAGATTCAAAGAGAGTGAGATGCCAGCTCCTTTCATTCAGTCAGTAGCTTAAATCATTTCTGGACTTTTTTCAACGGCAAAAATCAATGAATATTGTAAATGCACAAACAGTAATTTCTCCGCATTGCAAGGTGCAATTCTGAAATTTTTTGCTTTTTCCTGCTCCTCTTAGCATGATAAAGAAGATTCAAAGAGAGTGAGATGCCAGCTCCTTTCATTCAGTCAGTAGCTTCAATCATTTCTGGACGTTTTTCAATGGCAAAAATCAATGTATATTGTAAATGCACAAACAGTAATTTCTCCGCATTGCAAGGTGCAATTCTGAAATTTTTTGCTTTTTCCTGCTCCTCTTAGCATGATAAAGAAGATTCAAAGAGAGTGAGATGCCAGCTCCTTTCATTCAGTCAGTAGCTTCAATCATTTCTGGACGTTTTTCAATGGCAAAAATCAATGAATATTGTAAATGCACAAACAGTAATTTCTCCGCATTGCAAGGTGCAATTCTGAAATTTTTTGCTTTTTCCTGCTCCTCTTAGCATGATAAAGAAGATTCAAAGAGAGTGAGATGCCAGCTCCTTTCATTCAGTCAGTAGCTTCAAACATTTCTGGTATATGAATAACATGATGTTTTTCAATGGCAAAAATCAATGAATTTTGTAAATGCACAAACAGCAATTTCTCCGCATTGCAAGGTGCAATTCTGAAATTTTTTGCTTTTTCCTGCTCCTCTTAGCATGATAAAGAAGATTCAAAGAGAGTGAGATGCCAGCTCCTTTCATTCAGTCAGTAGCTTCAATCATTTCTGGACGTTTTTCAATGGCAAAAATCATTGAATATTGTAAATGCACAAACAGTAATTTCTCCGCATTGCGAGGTGCAATTCTGAAATTTTTTGCTTTTTCCTGCTCCTCTTAGCATGATAAAGAAGATTCAAAGAGAGTGAGATGCCAGCTCCTTTCATTCAGTCAGTAGCTTCAATCATTTCTGGTATGTGAATAACATGATGTTTTTCAATGGCAAAAATCAATGAATATTGTAAATGCACAAACAGTAATTTCTCCGCATTGCAAGGTGCAATTCTGAAATGTTTTGCTTTTTCCTGCTCCTCTTAGCATGATAAAGAAGATTCAAAGAGAGTGAGATGCCAGCTCCTTTCATTCATTCAGTAGCTTCAATCATTTCTGGTATATGAATAACATGATGTTTTTCAATGGCAAAAATCAATGAATATTGTAAATGCACAAACAGTAATTTATTCGCATTGCAAGGTGCAATTCTGAAATTTTTTGTTTTTTCCTGCTCCTCTTAGCATGATAAAGAAGATTCAAAGAGAGTGAGATGCCAGCTCCTTTCATTCAGTCAGTAGCTTCAAACATTTCTGGTATATGAATAACATGATGTTTTTCAATGGCAAAAATCAATGAATATTGTAAATGCACAAACAGTAATTTCTCCGCATTGCAAGGTGCAATTCTGAAATTTTTTGCCTTTTCCTGCTCCTCTTAGCATGATAAAGAAGATTCAAAGAGAGTGAGATGCCAGCTCCTTTCATTCAGTCAGTAGCTTCAATCATTTCTGGACGTTTTTCAATGGCAAAAATCAATGAATATTGTAAATGCACAAACAGTAATTTCTCCGCATTGCAAGGTGCAATTCTGAAATTTTTTGCTTTTTCCTGCTCCTCTTAGCATGATAAAGAAGATTCAAAGAGAGTGAGATTCCAGCTCCTTTCATTCAGTCAGTAGCTTCAAACATTTCTGGTATATGAATAACATGATGTTTTTCAATGGCAAAAATCAATGAATATTGTAAATGCACAAACAGTAATTTCTCCGCATTGCAAGGTGCAATTCTGAAATTTTTTGCTTTTTCCTGCTCCTCTTAGCATGATAAAGAAGATTCAAAGAGAGTGAGATGCCAGCTCCTTTCATTCAGTCAGTAGCTTCAATCATTTCTGGACGTTTTTCAATGGCAAAAATCAATGAATATTGTAAATGCACAAACAGTAATTTCTCCGCATTGCAAGGTGCAATTCTGAAATTTTTTGCTTTTTCCTGCTCCTCTTAGCATGATAAAGAAGATTCAAAGAGAGTGAGATGCCAGCTCCTTTCATTCAGTCAGTAGCTTCAATCATTTCTGGTATATGAATAACATGATGTTTTTCAATGGCAAAAATCAATGAATATTGTAAATGCACAAACAGTAATTTCTCCGCATTGCAAGGTGCAATTCTGAAATTTTTTGCTTTTTCCTGCTCCTCTTAGCATGATAAAGAAGATTCAAAGAGAGTGAGATGCCAGCTCCTTTCATTCAGTCAGTAGCTTCAAACATTTCTGGTATATGAATAACATGATGTTTTTCAATGGCAAAAATCAATGAATATTGTAAATGCACAAACAGTAATTTCTCCGCATTGCAAGGTGCAAGTCTGAAATTTTTTGCTTTTTCCTGCTCCTCTTAGCATGATAAAGAAGATTCAAAGAGAGTGAGATGCCAGCTCCTTTCATTCAGTCAGTAGCTTCAATCATTTCTGGACGTTTTTCAATGGTAAAAATCAATGAATATTGTAAATGCACAAACAGTAATTTCTCCACATTGCAAGGTGCAATTCTGAAATTTTTTGCTTTTTCCTGCTCCTCTTAGCATGATAAAGAAGATTCAAAGAGAGTGAGATGCCAGCTCCTTTCATTCAGTCAGTAGCTTCAAACATTTCTGGTATATGAATAACATGATGTTTTTCAATGGCAAAAATCAATGAATATTGTAAATGCACAAACAGTAATTTCTCCGCATTGCAAGGTGCAATTCTGAAACTTTTTGCTTTTTCCTGCTCCTCTTAGCATGATAAAGAAGATTCAAAGAGAGTGAGATGCCAGCTCCTTTCATTCAGTCAGTAGCTTCAAACATTTCTGGTATATGAATTACATGTTTTTCAATGGCAAAAATCAATGAATATTGTAAATGCACAAACAGTAATTTCTCCACATTGCAAGGTGCAATTCTGAAATTTTTTGCTTTTTCCTGCTCCTCTTAGCATGATAAAGAAGATTCAAAGAGAGTGAGATGCCAGCTCCTTTCATTCAGTCAGTAGCTTCAATCATTTCTGGACGTTTTTCAATGGCAAAAATCAATGAATATTGTAAATGCACAAACAGTAATTTCTCCGCATTGCAAGGTGCAATTCTGAAATTTTTTGCTTTTTCCTGCTCCTCTTAGCATGATAAAGAAGATTCAAAGAGAGTGAGATGCCAGCTCCTTTCATTCAGTCAGTAGCTTCAATCATTTCTGGACGTTTTTCAATGGCAAAAATCAATGAATATTGTAAATGCACAAAAAGTAATTTCTCCGCATTGCAAGGTGCAATTCTGAAATTTTTTGCTTTTTTCTGCTCCTCTTAGCATGATAAAGAAGATTCAAAGAGAGTGAGATGCCAGCTCCTTTCATTCAGTCAGTAGCTTCAAACATTTCTGGTATATGAATAACATGATGTTTTTCAATGGCAAAAATCAATGAATATTGTAAATGCACAAACAGTAATTTCTCCGCATTGCAAGGTGCAAGTCTGAAATTTTTTGCTTTTTCCTGCTCCTCTTAGCATGATAAAAAAGATTCAAAGAGAGTGAGATGGCAGCTACTTTCATTCAGTCAGTAGCTTCAATCATTTCTGGACGTTTTTCAATGGTAAAAATCAATGAATATTGTAAATGCACAAACAGTAATTTCTCCACATTGCAAGGTGCAATTCTGAAATTTTTTGCTTTTTCCTGCTCCTCTTAGCATGATAAAGAAGATTCAAAGAGAGTGAGATGCCAGGTCCTTTCATTCAGTCAGTAGCTTCAAACATTTCTGGTATATGAATAATATGATGTTTTTCAATGGCAAAAATCAATGAATATTGTAAATGCACAAACAGTAATTTCTCCGCATTGCAAGGTGCAATTCTGAAATTTCTTGCTTTTTCCTGCTCCTCTTAGCATGATAAAGAAGATTCAAAGAGAGTGAGATGCCAGCTCCTTTCATTCAGTCAGTAGCTTCAATCATTTCTGGTATATGAATAACATGATGTTTTTCAATGGCAAAAATCAATGAATATTGTAAATGCACAAACAGTAATTTCTCCGCATTGCAAGGTGCAATTCTGAAATTTTTTGCTTTTTCCTGCTCCTCTTAGCATGATAAAGAAGATTCAAAGAGAGTGAGATGCCAGCTCCTTTCATTCAGTCAGTAGCTTAAATCATTTCTGGACTTTTTTCAACGGCAAAAATCAATGAATATTGTAAATGCACAAACAGTAATTTCTCCGCATTGCAAGGTGCAATTCTGAAATTTTTTGCTTTTTCCTGCTCCTCTTAGCATGATAAAGAAGATTCAAAGAGAGTGAGATGCCAGCTCCTTTCATTCAGTCAGTAGCTTCAATCATTTCTGGACGTTTTTCAATGGCAAAAATCAATGTATATTGTAAATGCACAAACAGTAATTTCTCCGCATTGCAAGGTGCAATTCTGAAATTTTTTGCTTTTTCCTGCTCCTCTTAGCATGATAAAGAAGATTCAAAGAGAGTGAGATGCCAGCTCCTTTCATTCAGTCAGTAGCTTCAATCATTTCTGGACGTTTTTCAATGGCAAAAATCAATGAATATTGTAAATGCACAAACAGTAATTTCTCCGCATTGCAAGGTGCAATTCTGAAATTTTTTGCTTTTTCCTGCTCCTCTTAGCATGATAAAGAAGATTCAAAGAGAGTGAGATGCCAGCTCCTTTCATTCAGTCAGTAGCTTCAAACATTTCTGGTATATGAATAACATGATGTTTTTCAATGGCAAAAATCAATGAATTTTGTAAATGCACAAACAGCAATTTCTCCGCATTGCAAGGTGCAATTCTGAAATTTTTTGCTTTTTCCTGCTCCTCTTAGCATGATAAAGAAGATTCAAAGAGAGTGAGATGCCAGCTCCTTTCATTCAGTCAGTAGCTTCAATCATTTCTGGACGTTTTTCAATGGCAAAAATCAATGAATATTGTAAATGCACAAACAGTAATTTCTCCGCATTGCGAGGTGCAATTCTGAAATTTTTTGCTTTTTCCTGCTCCTCTTAGCATGATAAAGAAGATTCAAAGAGAGTGAGATGCCAGCTCCTTTCATTCAGTCAGTAGCTTCAATCATTTCTGGTATGTGAATAACATGATGTTTTTCAATGGCAAAAATCAATGAATATTGTAAATGCACAAACAGTAATTTCTCCGCATTGCAAGGTGCAATTCTGAAATGTTTTGCTTTTTCCTGCTCCTCTTAGCATGATAAAGAAGATTCAAAGAGAGTGAGATGCCAGCTCCTTTCATTCATTCAGTAGCTTCAATCATTTCTGGTATATGAATAACATGATGTTTTTCAATGGCAAAAATCAATGAATATTGTAAATGCACAAACAGTAATTTATTCGCATTGCAAGGTGCAATTCTGAAATTTTTTGTTTTTTCCTGCTCCTCTTAGCATGATAAAGAAGATTCAAAGAGAGTGAGATGCCAGCTCCTTTCATTCAGTCAGTAGCTTCAAACATTTCTGGTATATGAATAACATGATGTTTTTCAATGGCAAAAATCAATGAATATTGTAAATGCACAAACAGTAATTTCTCCGCATTGCAAGGTGCAATTCTGAAATTTTTTGCCTTTTCCTGCTCCTCTTAGCATGATAAAGAAGATTCAAAGAGAGTGAGATGCCAGCTCCTTTCATTCAGTCAGTAGCTTCAATCATTTCTGGACGTTTTTCAATGGCAAAAATCAATGAATATTGTAAATGCACAAACAGTAATTTCTCCGCATTGCAAGGTGCAATTCTGAAATTTTTTGCTTTTTCCTGCTCCTCTTAGCATGATAAAGAAGATTCAAAGAGAGTGAGATTCCAGCTCCTTTCATTCAGTCAGTAGCTTCAAACATTTCTGGTATATGAATAACATGATGTTTTTCAATGGCAAAAATCAATGAATATTGTGAATGCACAAACAGTAATTTCTCCGCATTGCAAGGTGCAATTCTGAAATTTTTTGCTTTTTCCTGCTCCTCTTAGCATGATAAAGAAGATTCAAAGAGAGTGAGATGCCAGCTCCTTTCATTCAGTCAGTAGCTTCAATCATTTCTGGACGTTTTTCAATGGCAAAAATCAATGAATATTGTAAATGCACAAACAGTAATTTCTCCGCATTGCAAGGTGCAATTCTGAAATTTTTTGCTTTTTCCTGCTCCTCTTAGCATGATAAAGAAGATTCAAAGAGAGTGAGATGCCAGCTCCTTTCATTCAGTCAGTAGCTTCAATCATTTCTGGTATATGAATAACATGATGTTTTTCAATGGCAAAAATCAATGAATATTGTAAATGCACAAACAGTAATTTCTCCGCATTGCAAGGTGCAATTCTGAAATTTTTTGCTTTTTCCTGCTCCTCTTAGCATGATAAAGAAGATTCAAAGAGAGTGAGATGCCAGCTCCTTTCATTCAGTCAGTAGCTTCAAACATTTCTGGTATATGAATAACATGATGTTTTTCAATGGCAAAAATCAATGAATATTGTAAATGCACAAACAGTAATTTCTCCGCATTGCAAGGTGCAAGTCTGAAATTTTTTGCTTTTTCCTGCTCCTCTTAGCATGATAAAGAAGATTCAAAGAGAGTGAGATGCCAGCTACTTTCATTCAGTCAGTAGCTTCAATCATTTCTGGACGTTTTTCAATGGTAAAAATCAATGAATATTGTAAATGCACAAACAGTAATTTCTCCACATTGCAAGGTGCAATTCTGAAATTTTTTGCTTTTTCCTGCTCCTCTTAGCATGATAAAGAAGATTCAAAGAGAGTGAGATGCCAGCTCCTTTCATTCAGTCAGTAGCTTCAAACATTTCTGGTATATGAATAACATGATGTTTTTCAATGGCAAAAATCAATGAATATTGTAAATGCACAAACAGTAATTTCTCCGCATTGCAAGGTGCAATTCTGAAACTTTTTGCTTTTTCCTGCTCCTCTTAGCATGATAAAGAAGATTCAAAGAGAGTGAGATGCCAGCTCCTTTCATTCAGTCAGTAGCTTCAATCATTTCTGGATGTTTTTCAATGGCAAAAATCAATGAATATTGTAAATGCACAAACTGTAATTTCTCCGCATTGCAAGGTGCAATTCTGAAATTTTTTGCTTTTTCCTGCTCCTCTTAGCATGATAAAGAAGATTCAAAGAGAGTGAGATGCCAGCTCCTTTCATTCAGTCAGTAGCTTCAATCATTTCTGGACGTTTTTCAATGGCAAAAATCAATGAATATTGTAAATGCACAAACAGTAATTTCTCCGCATTGCAAGGTGCAATTCTGAAATTTTTTGCTTTTTCCTGCTCCTCTTAGCATGATAAAGAAGATTCAAAGAGAGTGAGATGCCAGCTCCTTTCATTCAGTCAGTACCTTCAATCATTTCTGGACGTTTTTCAATGGCAAAAATCAATGAATATTGTAAATGCACAAACAGTAATTTTTCCGCATTGCAAGGTGCAATTCTGAAATTTTTTGCTTTTTCCCGCTCCTCTTAGCATGATAAAGAAGATTCAAAGAGAGTGAGGTGCCAGCTCCTTTCATTCAGTCAGTAGCTTCAAACATTTCTGGTATATGAATAACATGTTTTTCAATGGCAAAAATCAATGAATATTGTAAATGCACAAACAGTAATTTCTCCGCATTGCAAGGTGCAATTCTGAAATTTTTTGCTTTTTCCTGCTCCTCTTAGCATGATAAAGAAGATTCAAAGAGAGTGAGATGCCAGCTCCTTTCATTCAGTCAGTAGCTTCAATCATTTCTGGACGTTTTTCAATGGCAAAAATCAATGAATATTGTAAATGCACAAACAGTAATTTCTCCGCATTGCAAGGTGCAATTCTGAAATTTTTTGCTTTTTCCTGCTCCTCTTAGCATGATAAAGAAGATTCAAAGAGAGTGAGATGCCAGCTCCTTTCATTCAGTCAGTAGCTTCAATCATTTCTGGACGTTTTTCAATGGCAAAAATCAATGAATATTGTAAATGCACAAACAGTAATTTCTCCGCATTGCAAGGTGCAATTCTGAAATTTTTTGCTTTTTCCTGCTCCTCTTAGCATGATAAAGAAGATTCAAAGAGAGTGAGATGCCAGCTCCTTTCATTCAGTCAGTAGCTTCAAACATTTCTGGTATATGAATAACATGATGTTTTTCAATGGCAAAAATCAATGAATATTGTAAATGCACAAACAGTAATTTCTCCGCATTGCAAGGTGCAAGTCTGAAATTTTTTGCTTTTTCCTGCTCCTCTTAGCATGATAAAGAAGATTCAAAGAGAGTGAGATGCCAGCTACTTTCATTCAGTCAGTAGCTTCAATCATTTCTGGACGTTTTTCAATGGTAAAAATCAATGAATATTGTAAATGCACAAACAGTAATTTCTCCACATTGCAAGGTGCAATTCTAAAATTTTTTGCTTTTTCCTGCTCCTCTTAGCATGATAAAGAAGATTCAAAGAGAGTGAGATGCCAGCTCCTTTCATTCAGTCAGTAGCTTCAAACATTTCTGGTATATGAATAACATGATGTTTTTCAATGGCAAAAATCAATGAATATTGTAAATGCACAAACAGTAATTTCTCCGCATTGCAAGGTGCAATTCTGAAATTTTTTGCTTTTTCCTGCTCCTCTTAGCATGATTCAAAGAGAGTGAGATGCCAGCTCCTTTCATTCAGTCAGTAGCTTCAATCATTTCTGGACATTTTTCAATGGCAAAAATCAATGAATATTGTAAATGCACAAACAGTAATTTCTCCGCATTGCAAGGTGCAATTCTGAAATTTTTTGCTTTTTCCTGCTCCTCTTAGCATGATAAAGAAGATTCAAAGAGAGTGAGATGTCAGCTCCTTTCATTCAGTCAGTAGCTTCAAACATTTCTGGTATATGAATAACATGATGTTTTTCAATGGCAAAAATCAATGAATATTGTAAATGCACAAACAGTAATTTCTCCGCATTGCAAGGTGCAATTCTGAAATTTTTTGCTTTTTCCTGCTCCTCTTAGCATGATAAAGAAGATTCAAAGAGAGTGAGATGCCAGCTCCTTTCATTCAGTCAGTAGCTTCAAACATTTCTGGTATATGAATAACATGATGTTTTTCAATGGCAAAAATCAATGAATATTGTAAATGCACAAATAGTAATTTCTCCGCATTGCAAGGTGCAAGTCTGAAATTTTTTGCTTTTTCCTGCTCCTCTTAGCATGATAAAGAAGATTCAAAGAGAGTGAGATGCCAGCTACTTTCATTCAGTCAGTAGCTTCAATCATTTCTGGACGTTTTTCAATGGTAAAAATCAATGAATATTGTAAATGCACAAACAGTAATTTCTCCACATTGCAAGGTGCAATTCTGAAATTTTTTGCTTTTTCCTGCTCCTCTTAGCATGATAAAGAAGATTCAAAGAGATTGAGATGCCAGCTCCTTTCATTCAGTCAGTAGCTTCAAACATTTCTTGTATATGAATAACATGATGTTTTTCAATGGCAAAAATCAATGAATATTGTAAATGCACAAACAGTAATTTCTCCGCATTGCAAGGTGCAATTCTGAAATTTTTTGCTTTTTCCTGCTCCTCTTAGCATGATAAAGAAGATTCAAAGAGAGTGAGATGCCAGCTCCTTTCATTCAGTCAGTAGCTTCAAACATTTCTGGTATATGAATAACATGATGTTTTTCAATGGCAAAAATCAATGAATATTGTAAATGCACAAACAGTAATTTCTCCGCATTGCAAGGTGCAAGTCTGAAATTTTTTGCTTTTTCCTGCTCCTCTTAGCATGATAAAGAAAATTCAAAGAGAGTGAGATGCCAGCTACTTTCATTCAGTCAGTAGCTTCAATCATTTCTGGACGTTTTTCAATGGTAAAAATCAATGAATATTGTAAATGCACAAACAGTAATTTCTCCACATTGCAAGGTGCAATTCTGAAATTTTTTGCTTTTTCCTGCTCCTCTTAGCATGATAAAGAAGATTCAAAGAGAGTGAGATGCCAGCTCCTTTCATTCAGTCAGTAGCTTCAAACATTTCTGGTATATAAATAACATGATGTTTTTCAATGGCAAAAATCAATGAATATTGTAAATGCACAAACAGTAATTTCTCCGCATTGCAAGGTGCAATTCTGAAATTTTTTGCTTTTTCCTGTTCCTCTTAGCATGATAAAGAAGATTCAAAGAGAGTGAGATGCCAGCTCCTTTCATTCAGTCAGTAGCTTCAATCATTTCTGGACGTTTCTCAATGGCAAAAATCAATGAATATTGTAAATGCACAAACTGTAATTTCTCCGCATTGCAAGGTGCAATTCTGAAATTTTTTGCTTTTTCCTGCTCCTCTTAGCATGATAAAGAAGATTCAAAGAGAGTGAGATGCCAGCTCCTTTCATTCAGTTAGTAGCTTCAATCATTTCTGGACGTTTTTCAATGGCAAAAATCAATGAATATTGTAAATGCACAAACAGTAATTTCTCCGCATTGCAAGGTGCAATTCTGAAATTTTTTGCTTTTTCCTGCTCCTCTTAGCATGATAAAGAAGATTCAAAGAGAGTGAGATGCCAGCTCCTTTCATTCAGTCAGTACCTTCAATCATTTCTGGACGTTTTTCAATGGCAAAAATCAATGAATATTGTAAATGCACAAACAGTAATTTCTCCGCATTGCAAGGTGCAATTCTGAAATTTTTTGCTTTTTCCCGCTCCTCTTAGCATGATAAAGAAGATTCAAAGAGAGTGAGGTGCCAGCTCCTTTCATTCAGTCAGTAGCTTCAAACATTTCTGGTATATGAATTACATGTTTTTCAATGGCAAAAATCAATGAATATTGTAAATGCACAAACAGTAATTTCTCCGCATTGCAAGGTGCAATTCTGAAATTTTTTGCTTTTTCCTGCTCCTCTTAGCATGATAAAGAAGATTCAAAGAGAGTGAGATGCCAGCTCCTTTCATTCAGTCAGTAGCTTCAATCATTTCTGGACGTTTTTCAATGGCAAAAATCAATGAATATTGTAAATGCACAAACAGTAATTTCTCCGCATTGCAAGGTGCAATTCTGAAATTTTTTGCTTTTTCCTGCTCCTCTTAGCATGATAAAGAAGATTCAAAGAGAGTGAGATGCCAGCTCCTTTCATTCAGTCAGTAGCTTCAATCATTTCTGGACGTTTTTCAATGGCAAAAATCAATGAATATTGTAAATGCACAAAAAGTAATTTCTCCGCATTGCAAGGTGCAATTCTGAAATTTTTTGCTTTTTCCTGCTCCTCTTAGCATGATAAAGAAGATTCAAAGAGAGTGAGATGCCAGCTCCTTTCATTCAGTCAGTAGCTTCAAACATTTCTGGTATATGAATAACATGATGTTTTTCAATGGCAAAAATCAATGAATATTGTAAATGCACAAACAGTAATTTCTCCGCATTGCAAGGTGCAAGTCTGAAATTTTTTGCTTTTTCCTGCTCCTCTTAGCATGATAAAAAAGATTCAAAGAGAGTGAGATGGCAGCTACTTTCATTCAGTCAGTAGCTTCAATCATTTCTGGACGTTTTTCAATGGTAAAAATCAATGAATATTGTAAATGCACAAACAGTAATTTCTCCACATTGCAAGGTGCAATTCTGAAATTTTTTGCTTTTTCCTGCTCCTCTTAGCATGATAAAGAAGATTCAAAGAGAGTGAGATGCCAGCTCCTTTCATTCAGTCAGTAGCTTCAAACATTTCTGGTATATGAATAACATGATGTTTTTCAATGGCAAAAATCAATGAATATTGTAAATGCACAAACAGTAATTTCTCCGCATTGCAAGGTGCAATTCTGAAATTTCTTGCTTTTTCCTGCTCCTCTTAGCATGATAAAGAAGATTCAAAGAGAGTGAGATGCCAGCTCCTTTCATTCAGTCAGTAGCTTCAATCATTTCTGGTATATGAATAACATGATGTTTTTCAATGGCAAAAATCAATGAATATTGTAAATGCACAAACAGTAATTTCTCCGCATTGCAAGGTGCAATTCTGAAATTTTTTGCTTTTTCCTGCTCCTCTTAGCATGATAAAGAAGATTCAAAGAGAGTGAGATGCCAGCTCCTTTCATTCAGTCAGTAGCTTCAATCATTTCTGGACTTTTTTCAACGGCAAAAATCAATGAATATTGTAAATGCACAAACAGTAATTTCTCCGCATTGCAAGGTGCAATTCTGAAATTTTTTGCTTTTTCCTGCTCCTCTTAGCATGATAAAGAAGATTCAAAGAGAGTGAGATGCCAGCTCCTTTCATTCAGTCAGTAGCTTCAATCATTTCTGGACGTTTTTCAATGGCAAAAATCAATGAATATTGTAAATGCACAAACAGTAATTTCTCCGCATTGCAAGGTGCAATTCTGAAATTTTTTGCTTTTTCCTGCTCCTCTTAGCATGATAAAGAAGATTCAAAGAGAGTGAGATGCCAGCTCCTTTCATTCAGTCAGTAGCTTCAAACATTTCTGGTATATGAATAACATGATGTTTTTCAATGGCAAAAATCAATGAATTTTGTAAATGCACAAACAGCAATTTCTCCGCATTGCAAGGTGCAATTCTGAAATTTTTTGCTTTTTCCTGCTCCTCTTAGCATGATAAAGAAGATTCAAAGAGAGTGAGATGCCAGCTCCTTTCATTCAGTCAGTAGCTTCAATCATTTCTGGACGTTTTTCAATGGCAAAAATCAATGAATATTGTAAATGCACAAACAGTAATTTCTCCGCATTGCGAGGTGCAATTCTGAAATTTTTTGCTTTTTCCTGCTCCTCTTAGCATGATAAAGAAGATTCAAAGAGAGTGAGATGCCAGCTCCTTTCATTCAGTCAGTAGCTTCAATCATTTCTGGTATGTGAATAACATGATGTTTTTCAATGGCAAAAATCAATGAATATTGTAAATGCACAAACAGTAATTTCTCCGCATTGCAAGGTGCAATTCTGAAATGTTTTGCTTTTTCCTGCTCCTCTTAGCATGATAAAGAAGATTCAAAGAGACTGAGATGCCAGCTCCTTTCATTCAGTCAGTAGCTTCAAACATTTCTTGTATATGAATAACATGATGTTTTTCAATGGCAAAAATCAATGAATATTGTAAATGCACAAACAGTAATTTCTCCGCATTGCAAGGTGCAATTCTGAAATTTTTTGCTTTTTCCTGCTCCTCTTAGCATGATAAAGAAGATTCAAAGAGAGTGAGATGCCAGCTCCTTTCATTCAGTCAGTAGCTTCAAACATTTCTGGTATATGAATAACATGATGTTTTTCAATGGCAAAAATCAATGAATATTGTAAATGCACAAACAGTAATTTCTCCGCATTGCAAGGTGCAAGTCTGAAATTTTTTGCTTTTTCCTGCTCCTCTTAGCATGATAAAGAAAATTCAAAGAGAGTGAGATGCCAGCTACTTTCATTCAGTCAGTAGCTTCAATCATTTCTGGACGTTTTTCAATGGTAAAAATCAATGAATATTGTAAATGCACAAACAGTAATTTCTCCACATTGCAAGGTGCAATTCTGAAATTTTTTGCTTTTTCCTGCTCCTCTTAGCATGATAAAGAAGATTCAAAGAGAGTGAGATGCCAGCTCCTTTCATTCAGTCAGTAGCTTCAAACATTTCTGGTATATAAATAACATGATGTTTTTCAATGGCAAAAATCAATGAATATTGTAAATGCACAAACAGTAATTTCTCCGCATTGCAAGGTGCAATTCTGAAATTTTTTGCTTTTTCCTGTTCCTCTTAGCATGATAAAGAAGATTCAAAGAGAGTGAGATGCCAGCTCCTTTCATTCAGTCAGTAGCTTCAATCATTTCTGGACGTTTCTCAATGGCAAAAATCAATGAATATTGTAAATGCACAAACTGTAATTTCTCCGCATTGCAAGGTGCAATTCTGAAATTTTTTGCTTTTTCCTGCTCCTCTTAGCATGATAAAGAAGATTCAAAGAGAGTGAGATGCCAGCTCCTTTCATTCAGTTAGTAGCTTCAATCATTTCTGGACGTTTTTCAATGGCAAAAATCAATGAATATTGTAAATGCACAAACAGTAATTTCTCCGCATTGCAAGGTGCAATTCTGAAATTTTTTGCTTTTTCCTGCTCCTCTTAGCATGATAAAGAAGATTCAAAGAGAGTGAGATGCCAGCTCCTTTCATTCAGTCAGTACCTTCAATCATTTCTGGACGTTTTTCAATGGCAAAAATCAATGAATATTGTAAATGCACAAACAGTAATTTCTCCGCATTGCAAGGTGCAATTCTGAAATTTTTTGCTTTTTCCCGCTCCTCTTAGCATGATAAAGAAGATTCAAAGAGAGTGAGGTGCCAGCTCCTTTCATTCAGTCAGTAGCTTCAAACACTTCTGGTATATGAATTACATGTTTTTCAATGGCAAAAATCAATGAATATTGTAAATGCACAAACAGTAATTTCTCCGCATTGCAAGGTGCAATTCTGAAATTTTTTGCTTTTTCCTGCTCCTCTTAGCATGATAAAGAAGATTCAAAGAGAGTGAGATGCCAGCTCCTTTCATTCAGTCAGTAGCTTCAATCATTTCTGGACGTTTTTCAATGGCAAAAATCAATGAATATTGTAAATGCACAAACAGTAATTTCTCCGCATTGCAAGGTGCAATTCTGAAATTTTTTGCTTTTTCCTGCTCCTCTTAGCATGATAAAGAAGATTCAAAGAGAGTGAGATGCCAGCTCCTTTCATTCAGTCAGTAGCTTCAATCATTTCTGGACGTTTTTCAATGGCAAAAATCAATGAATATTGTAAATGCACAAAAAGTAATTTCTCCGCATTGCAAGGTGCAATTCTGAAATTTTTTGCTTTTTCCTGCTCCTCTTAGCATGATAAAGAAGATTCAAAGAGAGTGAGATGCCAGCTCCTTTCATTCAGTCAGTAGCTTCAAACATTTCTGGTATATGAATAACATGATGTTTTTCAATGGCAAAAATCAATGAATATTGTAAATGCACAAACAGTAATTTCTCCGCATTGCAAGGTGCAAGTCTGAAATTTTTTGCTTTTTCCTGCTCCTCTTAGCATGATAAAAAAGATTCAAAGAGAGTGAGATGGCAGCTACTTTCATTCAGTCAGTAGCTTCAATCATTTCTGGACGTTTTTCAATGGTAAAAATCAATGAATATTGTAAATGCACAAACAGTAATTTCTCCACATTGCAAGGTGCAATTCTGAAATTTTTTGCTTTTTCCTGCTCCTCTTAGCATGATAAAGAAGATTCAAAGAGAGTGAGATGCCAGCTCCTTTCATTCAGTCAGTAGCTTCAAACATTTCTGGTATATGAATAACATGATGTTTTTCAATGGCAAAAATCAATGAATATTGTAAATGCACAAACAGTAATTTCTCCGCATTGCAAGGTGCAATTCTGAAATTTCTTGCTTTTTCCTGCTCCTCTTAGCATGATAAAGAAGATTCAAAGAGAGTGAGATGCCAGCTCCTTTCATTCAGTCAGTAGCTTCAATCATTTCTGGTATATGAATAACATGATGTTTTTCAATGGCAAAAATCAATGAATATTGTAAATGCACAAACAGTAATTTCTCCGCATTGCAAGGTGCAATTCTGAAATTTTTTGCTTTTTCCTGCTCCTCTTAGCATGATAAAGAAGATTCAAAGAGAGTGAGATGCCAGCTCCTTTCATTCAGTCAGTAGCTTCAATCATTTCTGGACTTTTTTCAACGGCAAAAATCAATGAATATTGTAAATGCACAAACAGTAATTTCTCCGCATTGCAAGGTGCAATTCTGAAATTTTTTGCTTTTTCCTGCTCCTCTTAGCATGATAAAGAAGATTCAAAGAGAGTGAGATGCCAGCTCCTTTCATTCAGTCAGTAGCTTCAATCATTTCTGGACGTTTTTCAATGGCAAAAATCAATGAATATTGTAAATGCACAAACAGTAATTTCTCCGCATTGCAAGGTGCAATTCTGAAATTTTTTGCTTTTTCCTGCTCCTCTTAGCATGATAAAGAAGATTCAAAGAGAGTGAGATGCCAGCTCCTTTCATTCAGTCAGTAGCTTCAAACATTTCTGGTATATGAATAACATGATGTTTTTCAATGGCAAAAATCAATGAATTTTGTAAATGCACAAACAGCAATTTCTCCGCATTGCAAGGTGCAATTCTGAAATTTTTTGCTTTTTCCTGCTCCTCTTAGCATGATAAAGAAGATTCAAAGAGAGTGAGATGCCAGCTCCTTTCATTCAGTCAGTAGCTTCAATCATTTCTGGACGTTTTTCAATGGCAAAAATCAATGAATATTGTAAATGCACAAACAGTAATTTCTCCGCATTGCGAGGTGCAATTCTGAAATTTTTTGCTTTTTCCTGCTCCTCTTAGCATGATAAAGAAGATTCAAAGAGAGTGAGATGCCAGCTCCTTTCATTCAGTCAGTAGCTTCAATCATTTCTGGTATGTGAATAACATGATGTTTTTCAATGGCCAAAATCAATGAATATTGTAAATGCACAAACAGTAATTTCTCCGCATTGCAAGGTGCAATTCTGAAAAGTTTTGCTTTTTCCTGCTCCTCTTAGCATGATAAAGAAGATTCAAAGAGAGTGAGATGCCAGCTCCTTTCATTCATTCAGTAGCTTCAATCATTTCTGGTATATGAATAACATGATGTTTTTCAATGGCAAAAATCAATGAATATTGTAAATGCACAAACAGTAATTTCTCCGCATTGCAAGGTGCAATTCTGAAATTTTTTGCTTTTTCCTGCTCCTCTTAGCATGATAAAGAAGATTCAAAGAGAGTGAGATGCCAGCTCCTTTCATTCAGTCAGTAGCTTCAATCATTTCTGGACGTTTTTCAATGGCAAAAATCAATGAATATTGTAAATGCACAAACAGTAATTTCTCCGCATTGCAAGGTGCAATTCTGAAATTTTTTGCTTTTTCCTGCTCCTCTTAGCATGATAAAGAAGATTCAAAGAGAGTGAGATGCCAGCTCCTTTCATTCAGTCAGTAGCTTCAATCATTTCTGGACGTTTTTCAATGGCAAAAATCAATGAATATTGTAAATGCACAAAAAGTAATTTCTCCGCATTGCAAGGTGCAATTCTGAAATTTTTTGCTTTTTCCTGCTCCTCTTAGCATGATAAAGAAGATTCAAAGAGAGTGAGATGCCAGCTCCTTTCATTCAGTCAGTAGCTTCAAACATTTCTGGTATATGAATAACATGATGTTTTTCAATGGCAAAAATCAATGAATATTGTAAATGCACAAACAGTAATTTCTCCGCATTGCAAGGTGCAATTCTGAAATTTTTTGCTTTTTCCTGCTCCTCTTAGCATGATAAAGAATATTCAAAGAGAGTGAGATGCCAGCTCCTTTCATTCAGTCAGTAGCTTCAATCATTTCTGGACTTTTTTCAACGGCAAAAATCAATGAATATTGTAAATGCACAAACAGTAATTTCTCCGCATTGCAAGGTGCAATTCTGAAATTTTTTGCTTTTTCCTGCTCCTCTTAGCATGATAAAGAAGATTCAAAGAGAGTGAGATGCCAGCTCCTTTCATTCAGTCAGTAGCTTCAATCATTTCTGGACGTTTTTCAATGGCAAAAATCAATGTATATTATAAATGCACAAACAGTAATTTCTCCGCATTGCAAGGTGCAATTCTGAAATTTTTTGCTTTTTCCTGCTCCTCTTAGCATGATAAAGAAGATTCAAAGAGAGTGAGATGCCAGCTCCTTTCATTCAGTCAGTAGCTTCAATCATTTCTGGACGTTTTTCAATGGCAAAAATCAATGAATATTGTAAATGCACAAACAGTAATTTCTCCGCATTGCAAGGTGCAATTCTGAAATTTTTTGCTTTTTCCTGCTCCTCTTAGCATGATAAAGAAGATTCAAAGAGAGTGAGATGCCAGCTCCTTTCATTCAGTCAGTAGCTTCAAACATTTCTGGTATATGAATAACATGATGTTTTTCAATGGCAAAAATCAATGAATTTTGTAAATGCACAAACAGCAATTTCTCCGCATTGCAAGGTGCAATTCTGAAATTTTTTGCTTTTTCCTGCTCCTCTTAGCATGATAAAGAAGATTCAAAGAGAGTGAGATGCCAGCTCCTTTCATTCAGTCAGTAGCTTCAATCATTTCTGGACGTTTTTCAATGGCAAAAATCAATGAATATTGTAAATGCACAAACAGTAATTTCTCCGCATTGCGAGGTGCAATTCTGAAATTTTTTGCTTTTTCCTGCTCCTCTTAGCATGATAAAGAAGATTCAAAGAGAGTGAGATGCCAGCTCCTTTCATTCAGTCAGTAGCTTCAATCATTTCTGGTATGTGAATAACATGATGTTTTTCAATGGCAAAAATCAATGAATATTGTAAATGCACAAACAGTAATTTCTCCGCATTGCAAGGTGCAATTCTGAAATGTTTTGCTTTTTCCTGCTCCTCTTAGCATGATAAAGAAGATTCAAAGAGAGTGAGATGCCAGCTCCTTTCATTCATTCAGTAGCTTCAATCATTTCTGGTATATGAATAACATGATGTTTTTCAATGGCAAAAATCAATGAATATTGTAAATGCACAAACAGTAATTTATTCGCATTGCAAGGTGCAATTCTGAAATTTTTTGGTTTTTCCTGCTCCTCTTAGCATGATAAAGAAGATTCAAAGAGAGTGAGATGCCAGCTCCTTTCATTCAGTCAGTAGCTTCAAACATTTCTGGTATATGAATAACATGATGTTTTTCAATGGCAAAAATCAATGAATATTGTAAATGCACAAACAGTAATTTCTCCGCATTGCAAGGTGCAATTCTGAAATTTTTTGCCTTTTCCTGCTCCTCTTAGCATGATAAAGAAGATTCAAAGAGAGTGAGATGCCAGCTCCTTTCATTCAGTCAGTAGCTTCAATCATTTCTGGACGTTTTTCAATGGCAAAAATCAATGAATATTGTAAATGCACAAACAGTAATTTCTCCGCATTGCAAGGTGCAATTCTGAAATTTTTTGCTTTTTCCTGCTCCTCTTAGCATGATAAAGAAGATTCAAAGAGAGTGAGATTCCAGCTCCTTTCATTCAGTCAGTAGCTTCAAACATTTCTGGTATATGAATAACATGATGTTTTTCAATGGCAAAAATCAATGAATATTGTAAATGCACAAACAGTAATTTCTCCGCATTGCAAGGTGCAATTCTGAAATTTTTTGCTTTTTCCTGCTCCTCTTAGCATGATAAAGAAGATTCAAAGAGAGTGAGATGCCAGCTCCTTTCATTCAGTCAGTAGCTTCAATCATTTCTGGACGTTTTTCAATGGCAAAAATCAATGAATATTGTAAATGCACAAACAGTAATTTCTCCGCATTGCAAGGTGCAATTCTGAAATTTTTTGCTTTTTCCTGCTCCTCTTAGCATGATAAAGAAGATTCAAAGAGAGTGAGATGCCAGCTCCTTTCATTCAGTCAGTAGCTTCAATCATTTCTGGTATATGAATAACATGATGTTTTTCAATGGCAAAAATCAATGAATATTGTAAATGCACAAACAGTAATTTCTCCGCATTGCAAGGTGCAATTCTGAAATTTTTTGCTTTTTCCTGCTCCTATTAGCATGATAAAGAAGATTCAAAGAGAGTGAGATGCCAGCTCCTTTCATTCAGTCAGTAGCTTCAATCATTTCTGGACGTTTTTCAATGGCAAAAATCAATGAATATTGTAAATGCACAAACAGTAATTTCTCCGCATTGCAAGGTGCAATTCTGAAATTTTTTGCTTTTTCCTGCTCCTCTTAGCATGATAAAGAAGATTCAAAGAGAGTGACATGCCAGCTCCTTTCATTCAGTCAGTAGCTTCAAACATTTCTGGTATATGAATAACATGATGTTTTTCAATGGCAAAAATCAATGAATATTGTAAATGCACAAACAGTAATTTCTCCGCATTGCAAGGTGCAATTCTGAAATTTTTTGCTTTTTCCTGCTCCTCTTAGCATGATAAAGAAGATTCAAAGAGAGTGAGATGCCAGCTCCTTTCATTCAGTCAGTAGCTTCAATCATTTCTGGACGTTTTTCAATGGCAAAAATCAATGAATATTGTAAATGCACAAACAGTAATTTCTCCGCATTGCAAGGTGCAATTCTGAAATTTTTTGCTTTTTCCTGCTCCTCTTAGCATGATAAAGAAGATTCAAAGAGAGTGAGATGCCAGCTCCTTTCATTCACTCAGTAGCTTCAATCATTTTTGGTATATGAATAACATGATGTTTTTCAATGGCAAAAATCAATGAATATTGTAAATGCACAAACAGTAATTTCTCCGCATTGCAAGGTGCAATTCTGAAATTTTTTGCTTTTTCCTGCTCCTCTTAGCATGATAAAGAAGATTCAAAGAGAGTGAGATGCCAGCTCCTTTCATTCAGTCAGTAGCTTCAATCATTTCTGGACGTTTTTCAACGGCAAAAATCAATGAATATTGTAAATGCACAAACAGTAATTTCTCCGCATTGCAAGGTGCAATTCTGAAATTTTTTGCTTTTTCCTGCTCCTCTTAGCATGATAAAGAAGATTCAAAGAGAGTGAGATGCCAGCTCCTTTCATTCAGTCGGTAGGTTCAATCATTTCTGGACGTTTTTCAATGGCAAAAATCAATGAATATTGTAAATGCACAAACAGTAATTTCTCCGCATTGCAAGGTGCAATTCTGAAATTTTTTGCTTTTTCCTGCTCCTCTTAGCATGATAAAGAAGATTCAAAGAGAGTGAGATGCCAGCTCCTTTCATTCAGTCAGTAGCTTCAATCATTTCTGGACGTTTTTCAATGGCAAAAATCAATGAATATTGTAATGCACAAACAGTAATTTCTCCGCATTGCAAGGTGCAATTCTGAAATTTTTTGCTTTTTCCTGCTCCTCTTAGCATGATAAAGAAGATTCAAAGAGAGTGAGATGCCAGCTCCTTTCATTCAGTCAGTAGCTTCAATCATTTCTGTACGTTTTTCAATGGCAAAAATCAATGTATATTGTAAATGCACAAACAGTAATTTCTCCGCATTGCAAGGTGCAATTCTGAAATTTTTTGCTTTTTCCTGCTCCTCTTAGCATGATAAAGAAGATTCAAAGAGAGTGAGATGCCAGCTCCTTTCATTCAGTCAGTAGCTTCAATCATTTCTGGACATTTTTCAATGGCAAAAATCAATGTATATTGTAAATGCACAAACAGTAATTTCTCCGCATTGCAAGGTGCAATTCTGAAATTTTTTGCTTTTTCCTGCTCCTCTTAGCATGATAAAGAAGATTCAAAGAGAGTGAGATGCCAGCTCCTTTCATTCAGTCAGTAGCTTCAATCATTTCTGGACGTTTTTCAATGGCAAAAATCAATGAATATTGTAAATGCACAAACAGTAATTTCTCCGCATTGCAAGGTGCAATTCTGAAATTTTTTGCTTTTTCCTGCTCCTCTTAGCATGATAAAGAAGATTCAAAGAGAGTGAGATGCCAGCTCCTTTCATTCAGTCAGTAGCTTCAAACATTTCTGGTATATGAATAACATGATGTTTTTCAATGGCAAAAATCAATGAATTTTGTAAATGCACAAACAGCAATTTCTCCGCATTGCAAGGTGCAATTCTGAAATTTTTTGCTTTTTCCTGCTCCTCTTAGCATGATAAAGAAGATTCAAAGAGAGTGAGATGCCAGCTCCTTTCATTCAGTCAGTAGCTTCAATCATTTCTGGACGTTTTTCAATGGCAAAAATCAATGAATATTGTAAATGCACAAACAGTAATTTCTCCGCATTGCGAGGTGCAATTCTGAAATTTTTTGCTTTTTCCTGCTCCTCTTAGCATGATAAAGAAGATTCAAAGAGAGTGAGATGCCAGCTCCTTTCATTCAGTCAGTAGCTTCAATCATTTCTGGTATATGAATAACATGATGTTTTTCAATGGCAAAAATCAATGAATATTGTAAATGCACAAACAGTAATTTCTCCGCATTGCAAGGTGCAATTCTGAAATTTTTTGCTTTTTCCTGCTCCTCTTAGCATGATAAAGAAGATTCAAAGAGAGTGAGATGCCAGCTCCTTTCATTCAGTCAGTAGCTTCAATCATTTCTGGTATATGAATAACATGATGTTTTTCAATG
This sequence comes from Phyllobates terribilis, assembly GCF_046119375.1. Lineage (NCBI taxonomy): Eukaryota > Metazoa > Chordata > Amphibia > Anura > Dendrobatidae > Phyllobates > Phyllobates terribilis. The sequence goes on from NW_027364389.1 coordinate 227,739, forward strand.
GCAAAAATCAATGAATATTGTAAATGCACAAACAGTAATTTATTCGCATTGCAAGGTGCAATTCTGAAATTTTTTGCTTTTTCCTGCTCCTCTTAGCATGATAAAGAAGATTCAAAGAGAGTGAGATGCCAGCTCCTTTCATTCAGTCAGTAGCTTCAAACATTTCTGGTATATGAATAACATGATGTTTTTCAATGGCAAAAATCAATGAATATTGTAAATGCACAAACAGTAATTTCTCCTTATTGCAAGGTGCAATTCTGAAATTTTTTGCCTTTTCCTGCTCCTCTTAGCATGATAAAGAAGATTCAAAGAGAGTGAGATGCCAGCTCCTTTCATTCAGTCAGTAGCTTCAATCATTTCTGGACGTTTTTCAATGGCAAAAATCAATGAATATTGTAAATGCACAAACTGTAATTTCTCCGCATTGCAAGGTGCAATTCTGAAATTTTTTGCTTTTTCCTGCTCCTCTTAGCATGATAAAGATTCAAAGAGAGTGAGATGCCAGCTCCTTTCATTCAGTCAGTAGCTTCAAACATTTCTGGTATATGAATAACATGATGTTTTTCAATGGCAAAAATCAATGAATATTGTAAATGCACAAACAGTAATTTCTCCGCATTGCAAGGTGCAATTCTGAAATTTTTTGCTTTTTCCTGCTCCTCTTAGCATGATAAAGAAGATTCAAAGAGAGTGAGATGCCAGCTCCTTTCATTCAGTCAGTAGCTTCAATCATTTCTGGACGTTTTTCAATGGCAAAAATCAATGAATATTGTAAATGCACAAACAGTAATTTCTCCGCATTGCAAGGTGCAATTCTGAAATTTTTTGCTTTTTTCTGCTCCTCTTAGCATGATAAAGAAGATTCAAAGAGAGTGAGATGCCAGCTCCTTTCATTCAGTCAGTAGCTTCAATCATTTCTGTTATATGAATAACATGATGTTTTTCAATGGCAAAAATCAATGAATATTGTAAATGCACAAACAGTAATTTCTCCGCATTGCAAGGTGCAATTCTGAAATTTTTTGCTTTTTCCTGCTCCTCTTAGCATGATAAAGAAGATTCAAAGAGAGTGAGATGCCAGCTCCTTTCATTCAGTCAGTAGCTTCAATCATTTCTGGTATATGAATAACATGATGTTTTTCAATGGCAAAAATCAATGAATATTGTAAATGCACAAACAGTAATTTCTCCGCATTGCAAGGTGCAATTCTGAAATTTTTTGCTTTTTCCTGCTCCTCTTAGCATGATAAAGAAGATTCAAAGAGAGTGAGATGCCAGCTCCTTTCATTCAGTCAGTAGCTTCAAACATTTCTGGTATATGAATAACATGATGTTTTTCAATGGCAAAAATCAATGAATTTTGTAAATGCACAAACAGCAATTTCTCCGCATTGCAAGGTGCAATTCTGAAATTTTTTGCTTTTTCCTGCTCCTCTTAGCATGATAAAGAAGATTCAAAGAGAGTGAGATGCCAGCTCCTTTCATTCAGTCAGTAGCTTCAATCATTTCTGGACGTTTTTCAATGGCAAAAATCAATGAATATTGTAAATGCACAAACAGTAATTTCTCCGCATTGCGAGGTGCAATTCTGAAATTTTTTGCTTTTTCCTGCTCCTCTTAGCATGATAAAGAAGATTCAAAGAGAGTGAGATGCCAGCTCCTTTCATTCAGTCAGTAGCTTCAATCATTTCTGGTATATGAATAACATGATGTTTTTCAATGGCAAAAATCAATGAATATTGTAAATGCACAAACAGTAATTTCTCCGCATTGCAAGGTGCAATTCTGAAATTTTTTGCTTTTTCCTGCTCCTCTTAGCATGATAAAGAAGATTCAAAGAGAGTGAGATGCCAGCTCCTTTCATTCAGTCAGTAGCTTCAATCATTTCTGGTATATGAATAACATGATGTTTTTCAATGGCAAAAATCAATGAATATTGTAAATGCACAAACAGTAATTTATTCGCATTGCAAGGTGCAATTCTGAAATTTTTTGCTTTTTCCTGCTCCTCTTAGCATGATAAAGAAGATTCAAAGAGAGTGAGATGCCAGCTCCTTTCATTCAGTCAGTAGCTTCAAACATTTCTGGTATATGAATAACATGATGTTTTTCAATGGCAAAAATCAATGAATATTGTAAATGCACAAACAGTAATTTCTCCGCATTGCAAGGTGCAATTCTGAAATTTTTTGCCTTTTCCTGCTCCTCTTAGCATGATAAAGAAGATTCAAAGAGAGTGAGATGCCAGCTCCTTTCATTCAGTCAGTAGCTTCAATCATTTCTGGACGTTTTTCAATGGCAAAAATCAATGAATATTGTAAATGCACAAACAGTAATTTCTCCGCATTGCAAGGTGCAATTCTGAAATTTTTTGCTTTTTCCTGCTCCTCTTAGCATGATAAAGAAGATTCAAAGAGAGTGAGATGCCAGCTCCTTTCATTCAGTCAGTAGCTTCAAACATTTCTGGTATATGAATAACATGATGTTTTTCAATGGCAAAAATCAATGAATATTGTAAATGCACAAACAGTAATTTCTCCGCATTGCAAGGTGCAATTCTGAAATTTTTTGCTTTTTCCTGCTCCTCTTAGCATGATAAAGAAGATTCAAAGAGAGTGAGATGCCAGCTCCTTTCATTCAGTCAGTAGCTTCAATCATTTCTGGACGTTTTTCAATGGCAAAAATCAATGAATATTGTAAATGCACAAACAGTAATTTCTCCGCATTGCAAGGTGCAATTCTGAAATTTTTTGCTTTTTCCTGCTCCTCTTAGCATGATAAAGAAGATTCAAAGAGAGTGAGATGCCAGCTCCTTTCATTCAGTCAGTAGCTTCAATCATTTCTGGTATATGAATAACATGATGTTTTTCAATGGCAAAAATCAATGAATATTGTAAATGCACAAACAGTAATTTCTCCGCATTGCAAGGTGCAATTCTGAAATTTTTTGCTTTTTCCTGCTCCTCTTAGCATGATAAAGAAGATTCAAAGAGAGTGAGATGCCAGCTCCTTTCATTCAGTCAGTAGCTTCAATCATTTCTGGACGTTTTTCAATGGCAAAAATCAATGAATATTGTAAATGCACAAACAGTAATTTCTCCGCATTGCAAGGTGCAATTCTGAAATTTTTTGCTTTTTCCTGCTCCTTTTAGCATGATAAAGAAGATTCAAAGAGAGTGACATGCCAGCTCCTTTCATTCAGTCAGTAGCTTCAAACATTTCTGGTATATGAATAACATGATGTTTTTCAATGGCAAAAATCAATGAATATTGTAAATGCACAAACAGTAATTTCTCCGCATTGCAAGGAGCAATTCTGAAATTTTTTGCATTTTCCTGCTCCTCTTAGCATGATAAAGAAGATTCAAAGAGAGTGAGATGCCAGCTCCTTTCATTCAGTCAGTAGCTTCAATCATTTCTGGACGTTTTTCAATGGCAAAAATCAATGAATATTGTAAATGCACAAACAGTAATTTCTCCGCATTGCAAGGTGCAATTCTGAAATTTTTTGCTTTTTCCTGCTCCTCTTAGCATGATAAAGAAGATTCAAAGAGAGTGAGATGCCAGCTCCTTTCATTCAGTCAGAAGCTTCAAACATTTCTGGACGTTTTTCAATGGCAAAAATCAATGAATATTGTAAATGCACAAACAGTAATTTCTCCGCATTGCAAGGTGCAATTCTGAAATTTTTTGCTTTTTCCTGCTCCTCTTAGCATGATAAAGAAGATTCAAAGAGAGTGAGATGCCAGCTCCTTTCATTCAGTCAGTAGCTTCAATCATTTCTGGTATATGAATAACATGATGTTTAACAATGGCAAAAATCAATGAATATTGTAAATGCACAAACAGTAATTTCTCAGCATTGCAAGGTGCAATTCTGAAATTTTTTGCTTTTTCCTGCTCCTCTTAGCATGATAAAGAAGATTCAAAGAGAGTGAGATGCCAGCTCCTTTCATTCAGTCAGTAGCTTCAATCATTTCTGGATGTTTTTCAATGGCAAAAATCAATGAATATTGTAAATGCACAAACAGTAATTTCTCCGCATTGCAAGGTGCAATTCTGAAATTTTTTGCTTTTTCCTGCTCCTCTTAGCATGATAAAGAAGATTCAAAGAGAGTGAGATGCCAGCTCCTTTCATTCAGTCAGTAGCTTCAATCATTTCTGGACGTTTTTCAACGGCAAAAATCAATGAATATTGTAAATGCACAAACAGTAATTTCTCCGCATTGCAAGGTGCAATTCTGAAATTTTTTGCTTTTTCCTGCTCCTCTTAGCATGATAAAGAAGATTCAAAGAGAGTGAGATGCCAGCTCCTTTCATTCAGTCAGTAGCTTCAATCATTTCTGGACGTTTATCAATGGCAAAAATCAATGAATATTGTAAATGCACAAACAGTAATTTCTCCGCATTGCAAGGTGCAATTCTGAAATTTTTTGCTTTTTCCTGCTCCTCTTAGCATGATAAAGAAGATTCAAACAGAGTGAGATGCCAGCTCCTTTCATTCAGTCAGTAGCTTCAATCATTTCTGGACGTTTTTCAATGGCAAAAATCAATGAATATTGTAAATGCACAAACAGTAATTTCTCCGTATTGCAAGGTGCAATTCTGAAATTTTTTGCTTTTTCCTGCTCCTCTTAGCATGATAAAGAAGATTCAAAGAGAGTGAGATGCCAGCTCCTTTCATTCAGTCAGTAGCTTCAATCATTTCTGGACGTTTTTCAATGGCAAAAATCAATGAATATTGTAAATGCACAAGCAGTAATTTCTCCGCATTGCAAGGTGCAATTCTGAAATTTTTTGCTTTTTCCTGCTCCTCTTAGCATGATAAAGAAGATTCAAAGAGACTGAGATGCCAGCTCCTTTCATTCAGTCAGTAGCTTCAATCATTTCTGGACGTTTTTCAATGGCAAAAATAAATGAATATTGTAAATGCACAAACAGTAATTTCTCCGCATTGCAAGGTGCAATTCTGAAATTTTTTACTTTTTCCTGCTCATCTTAGCATGAAAAAGAAGATTCAAAGAGAGTGAGATGCCAGCTCCTTTCATTCAGTCAGTAGCTTCAATCATTTCTGGTATATGAATAACATGATGTTTTTCAATGGCAAAAATCAATGAATATTGTAAATGCACAAACAGTAATTTCTCCGCATTGCAAGGTGCAATTCTGAAATTTTTTGCTTTTTCCTGCTCCTCTTAGCATGATAAAGAAGATTCAAAGAGAGTGAGATGCCAGCTCCTTTCATTCAGTCAGTAGCTTCAATCATTTCTGGACGTTTTTCAATGGCAAAAATCAATGAATATTGTAAATGCACAAACAGTAATTTCTCCGCATTGCAAGGTGCAATTCTGAAATTTTTTGCTTTTTCCTGCTCCTCTTAGCATGATAAAGAAGATTCAAAGAGAGTGAGATGCCAGCTCCTTTCATTCAGTCAGTAGCTTCAATCATTTCTGGACGTTTTTCAATGGCAAAAATCAATGAATATTGTAAATGCACAAACAGTAATTTCTCCGCATTGCAAGGTGCAATTCTGAAATTTTTTGCTTTTTCCTGCTCCTCTTAGCATGATAAAGAAGATTCAAAGAGAGTGAGATGCCAGCTCCTTTCATTCAGTCAGTAGCTTCAAACATTTCTGGTATATGAATAACATGATGTTTTTCAATGGCAAAAATCAATGAATATTGTAAATGCACAAACAGTAATTTCTCCGCATTGCAAGGTGCAATTCTGAAATTTTTTGCTTTTTCCTGCTCCTCTTAGCATGATAAAGAAGATTCAAAGAGAGTGAGATGCCAGCTCCTTTCATTCAGTCAGTAGCTTCAATCATTTCTGGACGTTTTTCAATGGCAAAAATCAATGAATATTGTAAATGCACAAACAGTAATTTCTCCGCATTGCAAGGTGCAATTCTGAAATTTTTTGCTTTTTCCTGCTCCTCTTAGCATGATAAAGAAGATTCAAAGAGAGTGAGATGCCAGCTCCTTTCATTCAGTCAGTAGCTTCAATCATTTCTGGTATATGAATAACATGATGTTTTTCAATGGCAAAAATCAATGAATATTGTAAATGCACAAACAGTAATTTCTCCGCATTGCAAGGTGCAATTCTGAAATTTTTTGCTTTTTCCTGCTCCTCTTAGCATGATAAAGAAGATTCAAAGAGAGTGAGATGCCAGCTCCTTTCATTCAGTCAGTAGCTTCAATCATTTCTGGACGTTTTTCAATGGCAAAAATCAATGAATATTGTAAATGCACAAACAGTAATTTCTCCGCATTGCAAGGTGCAATTCTGAAATTTTTTGCTTTTTCCTGCTCCTTTTAGCATGATAAAGAAGATTCAAAGAGAGTGACATGCCAGCTCCTTTCATTCAGTCAGTAGCTTCAAACATTTCTGGTATATGAATAACATGATGTTTTTCAATGGCAAAAATCAATGAATATTGTAAATGCACAAACAGTAATTTCTCCGCATTGCAAGGAGCAATTCTGAAATTTTTTGCATTTTCCTGCTCCTCTTAGCATGATAAAGAAGATTCAAAGAGAGTGAGATGCCAGCTCCTTTCATTCAGTCAGTAGCTTCAATCATTTCTGGACGTTTTTCAATGGCAAAAATCAATGAATATTGTAAATGCACAAACAGTAATTTCTCCGCATTGCAAGGTGCAATTCTGAAATTTTTTGCTTTTTCCTGCTCCTCTTAGCATGATAAAGAAGATTCAAAGAGAGTGAGATGCCAGCTCCTTTCATTCAGTCAGAAGCTTCAAACATTTCTGGACGTTTTTCAATGGCAAAAATCAATGAATATTGTAAATGCACAAACAGTAATTTCTCCGCATTGCAAGGTGCAATTCTGAAATTTTTTGCTTTTTCCTGCTCCTCTTAGCATGATAAAGAAGATTCAAAGAGAGTGAGATGCCAGCTCCTTTCATTCAGTCAGTAGCTTCAATCATTTCTGGTATATGAATAACATGATGTTTAACAATGGCAAAAATCAATGAATATTGTAAATGCACAAACAGTAATTTCTCCGCATTGCAAGGTGCAATTCTGAAATTTTTTGCTTTTTCCTGCTCCTCTTAGCATGATAAAGAAGATTCAAAGAGAGTGAGATGCCAGCTCCTTTCATTCAGTCAGTAGCTTCAATCATTTCTGGATGTTTTTCAATGGCAAAAATCAATGAATATTGTAAATGCACAAACAGTAATTTCTCCGCATTGCAAGGTGCAATTCTGAAATTTTTTGCTTTTTCCTGCTCCTCTTAGCATGATAAAGAAGATTCAAAGAGAGTGAGATGCCAGCTCCTTTCATTCAGTCAGTAGCTTCAATCATTTCTGGACGTTTTTCAACGGCAAAAATCAATGAATATTGTAAATGCACAAACAGTAATTTCTCCGCATTGCAAGGTGCAATTCTGAAATTTTTTGCTTTTTCCTGCTCCTCTTAGCATGATAAAGAAGATTCAAAGAGAGTGAGATGCCAGCTCCTTTCATTCAGTCAGTAGCTTCAATCATTTCTGGACGTTTTTCAATGGCAAAAATCAATGAATATTGTAAATGCACAAACAGTAATTTCTCCGCATTGCAAGGTGCAATTCTGAAATTTTTTGCTTTTTCCTGCTCCTCTTAGCATGATAAAGAAGATTCAAACAGAGTGAGATGCCAGCTCCTTTCATTCAGTCAGTAGCTTCAATCATTTCTGGACGTTTTTCAATGGCAAAAATCAATGAATATTGTAAATGCACAAACAGTAATTTCTCCGCATTGCAAGGTGCAATTCTGAAATTTTTTGCTTTTTCCTGCTCCTCTTAGCATGATAAAGAAGATTCAAAGAGAGTGAGATGCCAGCTCCTTTCATTCAGTCAGTAGCTTCAATCATTTCTGGACGTTTTTCAATGGCAAAAATCAATGAATATTGTAAATGCACAAGCAGTAATTTCTCCGCATTGCAAGGTGCAATTCTGAAATTTTTTGCTTTTTCCTGCTCCTCTTAGCATGATAAAGAAGATTCAAAGAGACTGAGATGCCAGCTCCTTTCATTCAGTCAGTAGCTTCAATCATTTCTGGACGTTTTTCAATGGCAAAAATCAATGAATATTGTAAATGCACAAACAGTAATTTCTCCGCATTGCAAGGTGCAATTCTGAAATTTTTTACTTTTTCCTGCTCATCTTAGCATGAAAAAGAAGATTCAAAGAGAGTGAGATGCCAGCTCCTTTCATTCAGTCAGTAGCTTCAATCATTTCTGGTATATGAATAACATGATGTTTTTCAATGGCAAAAATCAATGAATATTGTAAATGCACAAACAGTAATTTCTCCGCATTGCAAGGTGCAATTCTGAAATTTTTTGCTTTTTCCTGCTCCTCTTAGCATGATAAAGAAGATTCAAAGAGAGTGAGATGCCAGCTCCTTTCATTCAGTCAGTAGCTTCAATCATTTCTGGACGTTTTTCAATGGCAAAAATCAATGAATATTGTAAATGCACAAACAGTAATTTCTCCGCATTGCAAGGAGCAATTCTGAAATTTTTTGCTTTTTCCTGCTCCTCTTAGCATGATAAAGAAGATTCAAAGAGAGTGAGATGCCAGCTCCTTTCATTCAGTCAGTAGCTTCAATCATTTCTGGTATATGAATAACATGATGTTTTTCAATGGCAAAAATCAATGAATATTGTAAATGCACAAACAGTAATTTCTCCGCATTGCAAGGTGCAATTCTGAAATTTTTTGCTTTTTCCTGCTCCTCTTAGCATGATAAAGAAGATTCAAAGAGAGTGAGATGCCAGCTCCTTTCATTCAGTCAGTAGCTTCAAACATTTCTGGACGTTTTTCAATGGCAAAAATCAATGAATATTGTAAATGCACAAACAGTAATTTCTCCGCATTGCAAGGTGCAATTCTGAAATTTTTTGCTTTTTCCTGCTCCTCTTAGCATGATAAAGAAGATTCAAAGAGAGTGAGATGCCAGCTCCTTTCATTCAGTCAGTAGCTTCAATCATTTCTGGTATATGAATAACATGATGTTTAACAATGGCAAAAATCAATGAATATTGTAAATGCACAAACAGTAATTTCTCCGCATTGCAAGGTGCAATTCTGAAATTTTTTGCTTTTTCCTGCTCCTCTTAGCATGATAAAGAAGATTCAAAGAGAGTGAGATGCCAGCTCCTTTCATTCAGTCAGTAGCTTCAATCATTTCTGGATGTTTTTCAATGGCAAAAATCAATGAATATTGTAAATGCACAAACAGTAATTTCTCCGCATTGCAAGGTGCAATTCTGAAATTTTTTGCTTTTTCCTGCTCCTCTTAGCATGATAAAGAAGATTCAAAGAGAGTGAGATGCCAGCTCCTTTCATTCAGTCAGTAGCTTCAATCATTTCTGGACGTTTTTCAATGGCAAAAATCAATGAATATTGTAAATGCACAAACAGTAATTTGTCCGCATTGCAAGGTGCAATTCTGAAATTTTTTGCTTTTTCCTGCTCCTCTTAGCATGATAAAGAAGATTCAAAGAGAGTGAGATGCCAGCTCCTTTCATTCAGTCAGTAGCTTCAATCATTTCTGGACGTTTTTCAATGGCAAAAATCAATGAATATTGTAAATGCACAAACAGTAATTTCTCCGTATTGCAAGGTGCAATTCTGAAATTTTTTGCTTTTTCCTGCTCCTCTTAGCATGATAAAGAAGATTCAAAGAGAGTGAGATGCCAGCTCCTTTCATTCAGTCAGTAGCTTCAATCATTTCTGGACGTTTTTCAATGGCAAAAATCAATGAATATTGTAAATGCACAAGCAGTAATTTCTCCGCATTGCAAGGTGCAATTCTGAAATTTTTTACTTTTTCCTGCTCCTCTTAGCATGAAAAAGAAGATTCAAAGAGAGTGAGATGCCAGCTCCTTTCATTCAGTCAGTAGCTTCAATCATTTCTGGTATATGAATAACATGATGTTTTCAATGGCAAAAATCAATGAATATTGTAAATGCACAAACAGTAATTTCTCCGCATTGCAAGGTGCAATTCTGAATTTTTTTGCTTTTTCCTGCTCCTCTTAGCATGATAAAGAAGATTCAAAGAGAGTGAGATGCCAGCTCCTTTCATTCAGTCAGTAGCTTCAATCATTTCTGGACGTTTTTCAATGGCAAAAATCAATGAATATTGTAAATGCACAAACAGTAATTTCTCCGCATTGCAATGTGCAATTCTGAAATTTTTTGCTTTTTCCTGCTCCTCTTAGCATGATAAAGAAGATTCAAAGAGAGTGAGATGCCAGCTCCTTTCATTCAGTCAGTAGCTTCAATCATTTCTGGTATATGAATAACATGATGTTTTTCAATGGCAAAAATCAATGAATATTGTAAATGCACAAACAGTAATTTCTCCGCATTGCAAGGTGCAATTCTGAAATTTTTTGCTTTTTCCTGCTCCTCTTAGCATGATAAAGAAGATTCAAAGAGAGTGAGATGCCAGCTCCTTTCATTCAGTCAGTAGCTTCAATCATTTCTGGTATATGAATAACATGATGTTTTTCAATGGCAAAAATCAATGAATATTGTAAATGCACAAACAGTAATTTCTCCGCATTGCAAGGTGCAATTCTGAAATTTTTTGCCTTTTCCTGCTCCTCTTAGCATGATAAAGAAGATTCAAAGAGAGTGAGATGCCAGCTCCTTTCATTCAGTCAGTAGCTTCAATCATTTCTGGACGTTTTTCAATGGCAAAAATCAATGAATATTGTAAATGCACAAACAGTAATTTCTCCGCATTGCAAGGTGCAATTCTGAAATTTTTTGCTTTTTCCTGCTCCTCTTAGCATGATAAAGAAGATTCAAAGAGAGTGAGATGCCAGCTCCTTTCATTCAGTCAGTAGCTTCAAACATTTCTGGTATATGAATAACATGATGTTTTTCAATGGCAAAAATCAATGAATATTGTAAATGCACAAACAGTAATTTCTCCGCATTGCAAGGTGCAATTCTGAAATTTTTTGCTTTTTCCTGCTCCTCTTAGCATGATAAAGAAGATTCAAAGAGAGTGAGATGCCAGCTCCTTTCATTCAGTCAGTAGCTTCAATCATTTCTGGACGTTTTTCAATGGCAAAAATCAATGAATATTGTAAATGCACAAACAGTAATTTCTCCGCATTGCAAGGTGCAATTCTGAAATTTTTTGCTTTTTCCTGCTCCTCTTAGCATGATAAAGAAGATTCAAAGAGAGTGAGATGCCAGCTCCTTTCATTCAGTCAGTAGCTTCAATCATTTCTGGACGTTTTTCAATGGCAAAAATCAATGAATATTGTAAATGCACAAACTGCAATTTCTCCGCATTGCAAGGTGCAATTCTGAAATTTTTTGCTTTTTCCTGCTCCTCTTAGCATGATAAAGAAGATTCAAAGAGAGTGAGATGCCAGCTCCTTTCATTCAGTCAGTAGCTTCAATCATTTCTGGTATATGAATAACATGATGTTTTTCAATGGCAAAAATCAATGAATATTGTAAATGCACAAACAGTAATTTCTCCGCATTGCAAGGTGCAATTCTGAAATTTTTTGCTTTTTCCTGCTCCTCTTAGCATGATAAAGAAGATTCAAAGAGAGTGAGATGCCAGCTCCTTTCATTCAGTCAGTAGCTTCAATCATTTCTGGACGTTTTTCAATGGCAAAAATCATTGAATATTGTAAATGCACAAACAGTAATTTCTCCGCATTGCAAGGTGCAATTCTGAAATTTTTTACTTTTTCCTGCTCCTCTTAGCATGATAAAGAAGATTCAAAGAGAGTGAGATGCCAGCTCCTTTCATTCAGTCAGTAGCTTCAATCATTTCTGGTATATGAATAACATGATGTTTTTCAATCGCAAAAATCAATGAATATTGTAAGTGCACAAACAGTAATTTCTCCGCATTGCAAGGTGCAATTCTGAAATGTTTTGCTTTTTCCTGCTCCTCTTAGCATGATAAAGAAGATTCAAAGAGAGTGAGATGCCAGCTCCTTTCATTCAGTCAGTAGCTTCAATCATTTCTGGACGTTTTTCAATGGCAAAAATCAATGAATATTGTAAATGCACAAACAGTAATTTCTCCGCATTGCAAGGTGCAATTCTGAAATTTTTTGCTTTTTCCTGCTCCTCTTAGCATGACAAAGAAGATTCAAAGAGAGTGAGATGCCAGATCCTTTCCTTCAGTCAGTAGCTTCAATCATTTCTGGTATATGAATAACATGATGTTTTTCAATGGCAAAAATCAATGAATTTTGTAAATGCAAAAACAGTAATTTCTCCGCATTGCAAGGCGCAATTCTGAAATTTTTTGCTTTTTCCTGCTCCTCTTAGCATGATAAAGAAGATTCAAAGAGAGTGAGATGCCAGCTCCTTTCATTCAGTCAGTAGCTTCAATCATTTCTGGACATTTTTCAATGGCAAAAATCAATGAATATTGTAAATGCACAAACAGTAATTTCTCCGCATTGCAAGGTGCAATTCTGAAATTTTTTGCTTTTTCCTGCTCCTCTTAGCATGATAAAGAAGATTCAAAGAGAGTGAGATGCCAGCTCCTTTCATTCAGTCAGTAGCTTCAATCATTTCTGGACGTTTTTCAATGGCAAAAATCAATGAATATTGTAAATGCACAAACAGTAATTTCTCCGCATTGCAAGGTGCAATTCTGAAATTTTTTGCTTTTTCCTGCTCCTCTTAGCATGATAAAGAAGATTCAAAGAGAGTGAGATGCCAGCTCCTTTCATTCAGTCAGTAGCTTCAATCATTTCTGGACGTTTTTCAATGGCAAAAATCATTGAATATTGTAAATGCACAAACAGTAATTTCTCCGCATTGCAAGGTGCAATTCTGAAATTTTTTACTTTTTCCTGCTCCTCTTAGCATGATAAAGAAGATTCAAAGAGAGTGAGATGCCAGCTCCTTTCATTCAGTCAGTAGCTTCGCTTCAAACATTTCTGGTATATGAATAACATGATGTTTTTCAATGGCAAAAATCAATGAATATTGTAAATGCACAAACAGTAATTTCTCCGCATTGCAAGGTGCAATTCTGAAATTTTTTGCTTTTTCCTGCTCCTCTTAGCATGATAAAGAAGATTCAAAGAGAGTGAGATGCCAGCTCCTTTCATTCAGTCAGTAGCTTCAATCATTTCTGGTATATGAATAACATGATGTTTTTCAATGGCAAAAATTAATGAATATTGTAAATGCACAAACAGTAATTTCTCCGCATTGCAAGGTGCAATTCTGAAATTTTTTGCTTTTTCCTGCTCCTCTTAGCATGATAAAGAAGATTCAAAGAGAGTGAGATGCCAGCTCCTTTCATTCAGTCAGTAGCTTCAATCATTTCTGGACGTTTTTCAATGGCAAAAATCAATGAATATTGTAAATGCACAAACAGTAATTTCTCCGCATTGAAGGTGCAATTCTGAAATTTTTTGCTTTTTCCTGCTCCTCTTAGCATGATAAAGAAGATTCAAAGAGAGTGAGATGCCAGCTCCTTTCATTCAGTCAGTAGCTTCAAACATTTCTTGTATATGAATAACATGATGTTTTTCAATGGCAAAAATCAATGAATATTGTAAATGCACAAACAGTAATTTCTCCGCATTGCAAGGTGCAATTCTGAAATTTTTTGCTTTTTCCTGCTCCTCTTAGCATGATAAAGAAGATTCAAAGAGAGTGAGATGAGAGCTCCTTTCATTCAGTCAGTAGCTTCAATCATTTCTGGACGTTTTTCAATGGCAAAAATCAATGAATATTGTAAATGCACAAACAGTAATTTCTCCGCATTGCAAGGTGCAATTCTGAAATTTTTTGCTTTTTCCTGCTCCTCTTAGCATGATAAAGAAGATTCAAAGAGAGTGAGATGCCAGCTCCTTTCATTCAGTCAGTAGCTTCAATCATTTCTGGACGTTTTTCAATGGCAAAAATCAATGAATATTGTAAATGCACAAACAGTAATTTCTCCGCATTGCAAGGTGCAATTCTGAAATTTTTTGCTTTTTCCTGCTCCTCTTAGCATGATAAAGAAGATTCAAAGAGAGTGAGATGCCAGCTCCTTTCATTCAGTCAGTAGCTTCAATCATTTCTGGTATATGAATAACATGATGTTTTTCAATGGCAAAAATCAATGAATATTGTAAATGCACAAACAGTAATTTCTCCGCATTGCAAGGTGCAATTCTGAAATTTTTTGCTTTTTCCTGCTCCTCTTAGCATGATAAAGAAGATTCAAAGAGAGTGAGATGCCAGCTCCTTTCATTCAGTCAGTAGCTTCAATCATTTCTGGACGTTTTTCAATGGCAAAATCAATGAATATTGTAAATGCACAAACAGTAATTTCTCCGCATTGCAAGGTGCAATTCTGAAATTTTTTGCTTTTTCCTGCTCCTCTTAGCATGGTAAAGAAGATTCAAAGAGAGTGAGATGCCAGCTCCTTTCATTCAGTCAGTAGCTTCGCTTCAAACATTTCTGGT